>NW_027326512.1:0-59153 GCF_048164855.1 Canis lupus baileyi
GCTCGGGACACAGCAAGACACACCACAGACACTCGCTCCGCGCCTGGGCCAGGGCGCCGCGCACGCACGCAGGCACACGGCCCCGCGGCGGTTCGGCTGATGGGCAGGAATGGGAGCGGAACGGCATCCCTGACACCGTGGCTGCGGGGCCTGCGGCTGCCAGGGCTCCTGACGCAGCTCCAGGGCCTGCGCCCCTCCGGCGGGGTGGCTGCCTCGCCCCCACAGGCCGTGTGGCCCAGCTCCGAGTGCCTGTGTCCTTCCGTCTGTCTGTGTGTGTGTGTGTCGTGGGCACCTGTGTCTGTGTCCCTGCCTGTGCGACGATGGGGTCCGGCGGCGCGGGCGGCCCCGGCTTGGCTTTGAGCCAGGCGGGCTGAAGGACAGGAGAGGCCAGGGGCCGGCCGGCGCCGGCCCCGCGCCCGCGGCACACCCCCCCACCCCCCCGCAGCCCCCAGCCCCCAGCGAGCGGCCCGATGCGGGGCGGCGTGCCATCCGGGGAGCCGAGCGGCGGCGACGAGCCCGACAGGCCGGGGACGGGAGCGCGCCCGGGCTCCCGCGACAGACTCGGCTCCGGGGTGCGGGACGCCTCTTGGCCCCCACCCCCCGGCCCGGGCAGGCGCCCTCCGCCACCCCGGGCGCGGCGCGGGAGGCGGTCAGTCCATCAGTCGGGCCGGCAGGCGAGCATGCAGGCAGGCAGGCAGGCGTTCAGGCGGGCCGCACAGGGCGGGCGGAGGAGGGCTGAGGAGCGGCGGGCGCCTGGCCTGGAGAGGCGCAGAGCAGGCTCTTGGGGCGCCCAGCGGCAGCCGCGGACGTCTACGGCCATACCACCCTGAACGCGCCCGATCTCGTCTGATCTCGGAAGTTAAGCAGGGTCGGGCCTGGTTAGTACTTGGATGGGAGACCGCCTGGGAATACCGGGTGCTGTAGGCTTTTTTTCTTCGGCCTTCCTGTCCGTCCCTTTGCCGCCAACACCCCCCTCGCCCAACGCGGCGGCGGCGGCGGCGGCGGCGGCGGCGCCCTCCGGACCACCCCTGCCATGGCCCCCGCCCCGCCGGGACCACCGCAGGGCGCCGCGGGGCACCGAGGGCGCCCGCTGCACGGGCAGGACGCCACTACATACACCACACACCTCCTCTTCTTCCCAGCCCTTCAACGACGCCCACCCGCATCCTAGCCGGCCGCGCGTCCCAGGGGGCCGAGGGGGCCGAGGGGGCCCGAAGCGGCCCAGGGAGGGGACGGGGCGACAGCCGGAACCTCGGGGCTGGGGCGCGGGGGGGCGGTGCGGTCGCTGGGGGGAGACGGGTGGGGGCTGGATCCCGTCCTCGCAGGCCTGCGAGGCCCTCCGTGGGGCCGAGGGGGGGGTGGTTGGGGGCCGGGGGCCGGGGGCCGGGCCTGCCTGCGGGCCCTCCTCGCCCCGCCCCAGGCCCGCCCCCAGGCCCGCCCCCAGCCCCTAGCAATTCCCTGGCACCGCCCCCAGCGACCAAGCCACCCAGCCACCCGCAACACCCCCCCCACCTTCGGCCCGGGCCCGCCTGCACCTTCTCTCCGAAGGACATGCCCTCCGTCCCCCGCGGACCACCGTCCCTTCGGCCCTCAGCCCCGGGGTCCACGCTCCGCGTGCCCAGGACACCAACCAGATGGCCCGACCGCCGGGGGCCTCAGGCCCCCCGTTGGCGCCGGGCTCCGCGCTCCGTGACCCCGCGACAGCCAAGACCACGGCGACGCGGGGGCGGCCGGCACCCAGGCCCAAAGAGCCGCTCGGGACACAGCAAGACACACCACAGACACTCGCTCCGCGCCTGGGCCAGGGCGCCGCGCACGCACGCAGGCACACGGCCCCGCGGCGGTTCGGCTGATGCGCAGGAATGGGAGCGGAACGGCATCCCTGACACCGTGGCTGCGGGGCCTGCGGCTGCCAGGGCTCCTGACGCAGCTCCAGGGCCTGCGCCCCTCCGGCGGGGTGGCTGCCTCGCCCCCACAGGCCGTGTGGCCCAGCTCCGAGTGCCTGTGTCCTTCCGTCTGTCTGTGTGTGTGTCGTGGGCACCTGTGTCTGTATCCCTGCCTGTGCGACGATGGGGTCCGGCGGCGCGGGCGGCCCCGGCTTGGCTTTGAGCCAGGCGGGCTGAAGGACAGGAGAGGCCAGGGGCCGGCCGGCGCCGGCCCCGGCCCGCGGCACACCCCCCCACCCCCCCGCAGCCCCCAGCCCCCAGCGAGCGGCCCGATGCGGGGCGGCGTGCCATCCGGGGAGCCGAGCGGCGGCGACGAGCCCGACAGGCCGGGGACGGGAGCGCGCCCGGGCTCCCGCGACAGACTCGGCTCCGGGGTGCGGGACGCGTCTTGGCCCCCACCCCCCGGCCCGGGCAGGCGCCCTCCGCCACCCCGGGCGCGGCGCGGGAGGCGGTCAGTCCATCAGTCGGGCGTGCAGGCGAGCATGCAGGCAGGCAGGCAGGCGTTCAGGCGGGCCGCACAGGGCGGGCGGAGGAGGGCTGAGGAGCGGCGGGCGCCTGGCCTGGAGAGGCGCAGAGCAGGCTCTTGGGGCGCCCAGCGGCAGCCGCGGACGTCTACGGCCATACCACCCTGAACGCGCCCGATCTCGTCTGATCTCGGAAGCTAAGCAGGGTCGGGCCTGGTTAGTACTTGGATGGGAGACCGCCTGGGAATACCGGGTGCTGTAGGCTTTTTTTCTTCGGCCTTCCTGTCCGTCCCTTTGCCGCCAACACCCCCCTCGCCCAACGCGGCGGCGGCGGCGGCGGCGGCGGCGGTGCCCTCCGGACCACCCCTGCCATGGCCCCCGCCCCGCCGGGACCACCGCAGGGCGCCGCGGGGCACCGAGGGCGCCCGCTGCACGGGCAGGACGCCACTACATACACCCACACACCTCCTCTTCCTCCCAGCCCTTCAACGACGCCCACCCGCATCCTAGCCGGCCGCGCGTCCCAGGGGGCCGAGGGGGCCGAGGGGGCCCGAAGCGGCCCAGGGAGGGGACGGGGCGACAGCCGGAACCTCGGGGCTGGGGCGTGGGGGGGCGGTGCGGTCGCTGGGGGGAGACGGGTGGGGGCTGGATCCCGTCCTCGCAGGCCTGCGAGGCCCTCCGTGGGGCCGAGGGGGGGGTGGTTGGGGGCGGGGGGGCCGGGGGCCGGGCCTGCCCTGCCTGCGGGCCCTCCTCGCCCCGCCCCCAGGCCCCGCCCCAGGCCCGCCCCCAGGCCCGCCCCCAGCCCCTAGCAATTCCCTGGCACCGCCCCCAGCGACCAAGCCACCCAGCCACCCGCAACACCCCCCCCACCTTCGGCCCGGGCCCGCCTGCACCTTCTCTCCGAAGGACATGCCCTCCGTCCCCCGCGGACCACCGTCCCTTCGGCCCTCAGCCCCGGGGTCCACGCTCCGCGTGCCCAGGGCACCAACCAGATGGCCCGACCGCCGGGGGCCTCAGGCCCCCCGTTGGCGCCGGGCTCCGCGCTCCGTGACCCCGCGACAGCCAAGACCACGGCGACGCGGGGGCGGCCGGCACCCAGGCCCAAAGAGCCGCTCGGGACACAGCAAGACACACCACAGACACTCGCTCCGCGCCTGGGCCAGGGCGCCGCGCACGCACGCAGGCACACGGCCCCGCGGCGGTTCGGCTGATGGGCAGGAATGGGAGCGGAACGGCATCCCTGACACCGTGGCTGCGGGGCCTGCGGCTGCCAGGGCTCCTGACGCAGCTCCAGGGCCTGCGCCCCTCCGGCGGGGTGGCTGCCTCGCCCCCACAGGCCGTGTGGCCCAGCTCCGAGTGCCTGTGTCCTTCCGTCTGTCTGTGTGTGTGTGTGTCGTGGGCACCTGTGTCTGTGTCCCTGCCTGTGCGACGATGGGGTCCGGCGGCGCGGGCGGCCCCGGCTTGGCTTTGAGCCAGGCGGGCTGAAGGACAGGAGAGGCCAGGGGCCGGCCGGCGCCGGCCCCGGCCCGCGGCACACCCCCCCACCCCCCCCGCAGCCCCCAGCCCCCAGCGAGCGGCCCGATGCGGGGCGGCGTGCCATCCGGGGAGCCGAGCGGCGGCGACGAGCCCGACAGGCCGGGGACGGGAGCGCGCCCGGGCTCCCGCGACAGACTCGGCTCCGGGGTGCGGGACGCGTCTTGGCCCCCACCCCCCGGCCCGGGCAGGCGCCCTCCGCCACCCCGGGCGCGGCGCGGGAGGCGGTCAGTCCATCAGTCGGGCGTGCAGGCGAGCATGCAGGCAGGCAGGCAGGCGTTCAGGCGGGCCGCACAGGGCGGGCGGAGGAGGGCTGAGGAGCGGCGGGCGCCTGGCCTGGAGAGGCGCAGAGCAGGCTCTTGGGGCGCCCAGCGGCAGCCGCGGACGTCTACGGCCATACCACCCTGAACGCGCCCGATCTCGTCTGATCTCGGAAGCTAAGCAGGGTCGGGCCTGGTTAGTACTTGGATGGGAGACCGCCTGGGAATACCGGGTGCTGTAGGCTTTTTTTCTTCGGCCTTCCTGTCCGTCCCTTTGCCGCCAACACCCCCCTCGCCCAACGCGGCGGCGGCGGCGGCGGCGGCGGCGGTGCCCTCCGGACCACCCCTGCCATGGCCCCCGCCCCGCCGGGACCACCGCAGGGCGCCGCGGGGCACCGAGGGCGCCCGCTGCACGGGCAGGACGCCACTACATACACCACACACCTCCTCTTCCTCCCAGCCCTTCAACGACGCCCACCCGCATCCTAGCCGGCCGCGCGTCCCAGGGGGCCGAGGGGGCCGAGGGGGCCCGAAGCGGCCCAGGGAGGGGACGGGGCGACAGCCGGAACCTCGGGGCTGGGGCGCGGGGGGGCGGTGCGGTCGCTGGGGGGAGACGGGTGGGGGCTGGATCCCGTCCTCGCAGGCCTGCGAGGCCCTCCGTGGGGCCGAGGGGGGGTTTGGTTGGGGGCCGGGGGCCGGGGCCGGGCCTGCCTGCGGGCCCTCCTCGCCCCGCCCCAGGCCCCGCCCCCAGGCCCGCCCCCAGGCCCGCCCCCAGCCCCTAGCAATTCCCTGGCACCGCCCCCAGCGACCAAGCCACCCAGCCACCCGCAACACCCCCCCCACCTTCGGCCCGGGCCCGCCTGCACCTTCTCTCCGAAGGACATGCCCTCCGTCCCCCGCGGACCACCGTCCCTTCGGCCCTCAGCCCCGGGGTCCACGCTCCGCGTGCCCAGGACACCAACCAGATGGCCCGACCGCCGGGGGCCTCAGGCCCCCCGTTGGCGCCGGGCTCCGCGCTCCGTGACCCCGCGACAGCCAAGACCACGGCGACGCGGGGGCGGCCGGCACCCAGGCCCAAAGAGCCGCTCGGGACACAGCAAGACACACCACAGACACTCGCTCCGCGCCTGGGCCAGGGCGCCGCGCACGCACGCAGGCACACGGCCCCGCGGCGGTTCGGCTGATGGGCAGGAATGGGAGCGGAACGGCATCCCTGACACCGTGGCTGCGGGGCCTGCGGCTGCCAGGGCTCCTGACGCAGCTCCAGGGCCTGCGCCCCTCCGGCGGGGTGGCTGCCTCGCCCCCACAGGCCGTGTGGCCCAGCTCCGAGTGCCTGTGTCCTTCCGTCTGTCTGTGTGTGTGTGTGTGTCGTGGGCACCCGTGTCTGTGTCCCTGCCTGTGCGACGATGGGGTCCGGCGGCGCGGGCGGCCCCGGCTTGGCTTTGAGCCAGGCGGGCTGAAGGACAGGAGAGGCCAGGGGCCGGCCGGCGCCGGCCCCGGCCCGCGGCACACCCCCCCACCCCCCCGCAGCCCCCAGCCCCCAGCGAGCGGCCCGATGCGGGGCGGCGTGCCATCCGGGGAGCCGAGCGGCGGCGACGAGCCCGACAGGCCGGGGACGGGAGCGCGCCCGGGCTCCCGCGACAGACTCGGCTCCGGGGTGCGGGACGCGTCTTGGCCCCCACCCCCCGGCCCGGGCAGGCGCCCTCCGCCACCCCGGGCGCGGCGCGGGAGGCGGTCAGTCCATCAGTCGGGCCGGCAGGCGAGCATGCAGGCAGGCAGGCAGGCGTTCAGGCGGGCCGCACAGGGCGGGCGGAGGAGGGCTGAGGAGCGGCGGGCGCCTGGCCTGGAGAGGCGCAGAGCAGGCTCTTGGGGCGCCCAGCGGCAGCCGCGGACGTCTACGGCCATACCACCCTGAACGCGCCCGATCTCGTCTGATCTCGGAAGCTAAGCAGGGTCGGGCCTGGTTAGTACTTGGATGGGAGACCGCCTGGGAATACCGGGTGCTGTAGGCTTTTTTCCTTCGGCCTTCCTGTCCGTCCCTTTGCCGCCAACACCCCCCTCGCCCAACGCGGCGGCGGCGGCGGCGGCGGCGGCGGCGCCCTCCGGACCACCCCTGCCATGGCCCCCGCCCCGCCGGGACCACCGCAGGGCGCCGCGGGGCACCGAGGGCGCCCGCTGCACGGGCAGGACGCCACTACATACACCACACACCTCCTCTTCCTCCCAGCCCTTCAACGACGCCCACCCGCATCCTAGCCGGCCGCGCGTCCCAGGGGGCCGAGGGGGCCGAGGGGGCCCGAAGCGGCCCAGGGAGGGGACGGGGCGACAGCCGGAACCTCGGGGCTGGGGCGCGGGGGGGCGGTGCGGTCGCTGGGGGGAGACGGGTGGGGGCTGGATCCCGTCCTCGCAGGCCTGCGAGGCCCTCCGTGGGGCCGAGGGGGGGGTGGTTGGGGGCGGGGGGGCCGGGGGCCGGGCCTGCCCTGCCTGCGGGCCCTCCTCGCCCCGCCCCCAGGCCCCGCCCCCAGGCCCGCCCCCAGGCCCGCCCCCAGCCCCTAGCAATTCCCTGGCACCGCCCCCAGCGACCAAGCCACCCAGCCACCCGCAACACCCCCCCCACCTTCGGCCCGGGCCCGCCTGCACCTTCTCTCCGAAGGACATGCCCTCCGTCCCCCGCGGACCACCGTCCCTTCGGCCCTCAGCCCCGGGGTCCACGCTCCGCGTGCCCAGGGCACCAACCAGATGGCCCGACCGCCGGGGGCCTCAGGCCCCCCGTTGGCGCCGGGCTCCGCGCTCCGTGACCCCGCGACAGCCAAGACCACGGCGACGCGGGGGCGGCCGGCACCCAGGCCCAAAGAGCCGCTCGGGACACAGCAAGACACACCACAGACACTCGCTCCGCGCCTGGGCCAGGGCGCCGCGCACGCACGCAGGCACACGGCCCCGCGGCGGTTCGGCTGATGGGCAGGAATGGGAGCGGAACGGCATCCCTGACACCGTGGCTGCGGGGCCTGCGGCTGCCAGGGCTCCTGACGCAGCTCCAGGGCCTGCGCCCCTCCGGCGGGGTGGCTGCCTCGCCCCCACAGGCCGTGTGGCCCAGCTCCGAGTGCCTGTGTCCTTCCGTCTGTCTGTGTGTGTGTGTGTCGTGGGCACCTGTGTCTGTGTCCCTGCCTGTGCGACGATGGGGTCCGGCGGCGCGGGCGGCCCCGGCTTGGCTTTGAGCCAGGCGGGCTGAAGGACAGGAGAGGCCAGGGGCCGGCCGGCGCCGGCCCCGGCCCGCGGCACACCCCCCCACCCCCCCCGCAGCCCCCAGCCCCCAGCGAGCGGCCCGATGCGGGGCGGCGTGCCATCCGGGGAGCCGAGCGGCGGCGACGAGCCCGACAGGCCGGGGACGGGAGCGCGCCCGGGCTCCCGCGACAGACTCGGCTCCGGGGTGCGGGACGCGTCTTGGCCCCCACCCCCCGGCCCGGGCAGGCGCCCTCCGCCACCCCGGGCGCGGCGCGGGAGGCGGTCAGTCCATCAGTCGGGCGTGCAGGCGAGCATGCAGGCAGGCAGGCAGGCGTTCAGGCGGGCCGCACAGGGCGGGCGGAGGAGGGCTGAGGAGCGGCGGGCGCCTGGCCTGGAGAGGCGCAGAGCAGGCTCTTGGGGCGCCCAGCGGCAGCCGCGGACGTCTACGGCCATACCACCCTGAACGCGCCCGATCTCGTCTGATCTCGGAAGCTAAGCAGGGTCGGGCCTGGTTAGTACTTGGATGGGAGACCGCCTGGGAATACCGGGTGCTGTAGGCTTTTTTTCTTCGGCCTTCCTGTCCGTCCCTTTGCCGCCAACACCCCCCTCGCCCAACGCGGCGGCGGCGGCGGCGGCGGCGGCGGTGCCCTCCGGACCACCCCTGCCATGGCCCCCGCCCCGCCGGGACCACCGCAGGGCGCCGCGGGGCACCGAGGGCGCCCGCTGCACGGGCAGGACGCCACTACATACACCACACACCTCCTCTTCCTCCCAGCCCTTCAACGACGCCCACCCGCATCCTAGCCGGCCGCGCGTCCCAGGGGGCCGAGGGGGCCGAGGGGGCCCGAAGCGGCCCAGGGAGGGGACGGGGCGACAGCCGGAACCTCGGGGCTGGGGCGCGGGGGGGCGGTGCGGTCGCTGGGGGGAGACGGGTGGGGGCTGGATCCCGTCCTCGCAGGCCTGCGAGGCCCTCCGTGGGGCCGAGGGGGGGTTTGGTTGGGGGCCGGGGGCCGGGGCCGGGCCTGCCTGCGGGCCCTCCTCGCCCCGCCCCAGGCCCCGCCCCCAGGCCCGCCCCCAGGCCCGCCCCCAGCCCCTAGCAATTCCCTGGCACCGCCCCCAGCGACCAAGCCACCCAGCCACCCGCAACACCCCCCCCACCTTCGGCCCGGGCCCGCCTGCACCTTCTCTCCGAAGGACATGCCCTCCGTCCCCCGCGGACCACCGTCCCTTCGGCCCTCAGCCCCGGGGTCCACGCTCCGCGTGCCCAGGACACCAACCAGATGGCCCGACCGCCGGGGGCCTCAGGCCCCCCGTTGGCGCCGGGCTCCGCGCTCCGTGACCCCGCGACAGCCAAGACCACGGCGACGCGGGGGCGGCCGGCACCCAGGCCCAAAGAGCCGCTCGGGACACAGCAAGACACACCACAGACACTCGCTCCGCGCCTGGGCCAGGGCGCCGCGCACGCACGCAGGCACACGGCCCCGCGGCGGTTCGGCTGATGGGCAGGAATGGGAGCGGAACGGCATCCCTGACCCCGTGGCTGCAGGGCCTGCGGCTGCCAGGGCTCCTGACGCAGCTCCAGGGCCTGCGCCCCTCCGGCGGGGTGGCTGCCTCGCCCCCACAGGCCGTGTGGCCCAGCTCCGAGTGCCTGTGTCCTTCCGTCTGTCTGTGTGTGTGTGTGTCGTGGGCACCCGTGTCTGTGTCCCTGCCTGTGCGACGATGGGGTCCGGCGGCGCGGGCGGCCCCGGCTTGGCTTTGAGCCAGGCGGGCTGAAGGACAGGAGAGGCCAGGGGCCGGCCGGCGCCGGCCCCGGCCCGCGGCACACCCCCCCACCCCCCCGCAGCCCCCAGCCCCCAGCGAGCGGCCCGATGCGGGGCGGCGTGCCATCGGGGAGCCGAGCGGCGGCGACGAGCCCGACAGGCCGGGGACGGGAGCGCGCCCGGGCTCCCGCGACAGACTCGGCTCCGGGGTGCGGGACGCGTCTTGGCCCCCACCCCCCGGCCCGGGCAGGCGCCCTCCGCCACCCCGGGCGCGGCGCGGGAGGCGGTCAGTCCATCAGTCGGGCCGGCAGGCGAGCATGCAGGCAGGCAGGCAGGCGTTCAGGCGGGCCGCACAGGGCGGGCGGAGGAGGGCTGAGGAGCGGCGGGCGCCTGGCCTGGAGAGGCGCAGAGCAGGCTCTTGGGGCGCCCAGCGGCAGCCGCGGACGTCTACGGCCATACCACCCTGAACGCGCCCGATCTCGTCTGATCTCGGAAGCTAAGCAGGGTCGGGCCTGGTTAGTACTTGGATGGGAGACCGCCTGGGAATACCGGGTGCTGTAGGCTTTTTTTCTTCGGCCTTCCTGTCCGTCCCTTTGCCGCCAACACCCCCCTCGCCCAACGCGGCGGCGGCGGCGGCGGCGGCGGCGGTGCCCTCCGGACCACCCCTGCCATGGCCCCCGCCCCGCCGGGACCACCGCAGGGCGCCGCGGGGCACCGAGGGCGCCCGCTGCACGGGCAGGACGCCACTACATACACCACACACCTCCTCTTCCTCCCAGCCCTTCAACGACGCCCACCCGCATCCTAGCCGGCCGCGCGTCCCAGGGGGCCGAGGGGGCCGAGGGGGCCCGAAGCGGCCCAGGGAGGGGACGGGGCGACAGCCGGAACCTCGGGGCTGGGGCGCGGGGGGGCGGTGCGGTCGCTGGGGGGAGACGGGTGGGGGCTGGATCCCGTCCTCGCAGGCCTGCGAGGCCCTCCGTGGGGCCGAGGGGGGGTTTGGTTGGGGGCCGGGGTCCGGGGCCGGGCCTGCCTGCGGGCCCTCCTCGCCCCGCCCCAGGCCCCGCCCCCAGGCCCGCCCCCAGGCCCGCCCCCAGCCCCTAGCAATTCCCTGGCACCGCCCCCAGCGACCAAGCCACCCAGCCACCCGCAACACCCCCCCCACCTTCGGCCCGGGCCCGCCTGCACCTTCTCTCCGAAGGACATGCCCTCCGTCCCCCGCGGACCACCGTCCCTTCGGCCCTCAGCCCCGGGGTCACGCTCCGCGTGCCCAGGACACCAACCAGATGGCCCGACCGCCGGGGGCCTAAGGCCCCCCGTTGGCGCCGGGCTCCGCGCTCCGTGACCCCGCGACAGCCAAGACCACGGCGACGCGGGGGCGGCCGGCACCCAGGCCCAAAGAGCCGCTCGGGACACAGCAAGACACACCACAGACACTCGCTCCGCGCCTGGGCCAGGGCGCCGCGCACGCACGCAGGCACACGGCCCCGCGGCGGTTCGGCTGATGGGCAGGAATGGGAGCGGAACGGCATCCCTGACACCGTGGCTGCAGGGCCTGCGGCTGCCAGGGCTCCTGACGCAGCTCCAGGGCCTGCGCCCCTCCGGCGGGGTGGCTGCCTCGCCCCCACAGGCCGTGTGGCCCAGCTCCGAGTGCCTGTGTCCTTCCGTCTGTCTGTGTGTGTGTGTGTGTCGTGGGCACCCGTGTCTGTGTCCCTGCCTGTGCGACGATGGGGTCCGGCGGCGCGGGCGGCCCCGGCTTGGCTTTGAGCCAGGCGGGCTGAAGGACAGGAGAGGCCAGGGGCCGGCCGGCGCCGGCCCCGGCCCGCGGCACACCCCCCCACCCCCCCGCAGCCCCCAGCCCCCAGCGAGCGGCCCGATGCGGGGCGGCGTGCCATCGGGGAGCCGAGCGGCGGCGACGAGCCCGACAGGCCGGGGACGGGAGCGCGCCCGGGCTCCCGCGACAGACTCGGCTCCGGGGTGCGGGACGCGTCTTGGCCCCCACCCCCCGGCCCGGGCAGGCGCCCTCCGCCACCCCGGGCGCGGCGCGGGAGGCGGTCAGTCCATCAGTCGGGCCGGCAGGCGAGCATGCAGGCAGGCAGGCAGGCGTTCAGGCGGGCCGCACAGGGCGGGCGGAGGAGGGCTGAGGAGCGGCGGGCGCCTGGCCTGGAGAGGCGCAGAGCAGGCTCTTGGGGCGCCCAGCGGCAGCCGCGGACGTCTACGGCCATACCACCCTGAACGCGCCCGATCTCGTCTGATCTCGGAAGCTAAGCAGGGTCGGGCCTGGTTAGTACTTGGATGGGAGACAGCCTGGGAATACCGGGTGCTGTAGGCTTTTTTTCTTCGGCCTTCCTGTCCGTCCCTTTGCCGCCAACACCCCCCTCGCCCAACGCGGCGGCGGCGGCGGCGGCGGCGGCGGCGCCCTCCGGACCACCCCTGCCATGGCCCCCGCCCCGCCGGGACCACCGCAGGGCGCCGCGGGGCACCGAGGGCGCCCGCTGCACGGGCAGGACGCCACTACATACACCACACACCTCCTCTTCCTCCCAGCCCTTCAACGACGCCCACCCGCATCCTAGCCGGCCGCGCGTCCCAGGGGGCCGAGGGGGCCGAGGGGGCCCGAAGCGGCCCAGGGAGGGGACGGGGCGACAGCCGGAACCTCGGGGCTGGGGCGCGGGGGGGCGGTGCGGTCGCTGGGGGGAGACGGGTGGGGGCTGGATCCCGTCCTCGCAGGCCTGCGAGGCCCTCCGTGGGGCCGAGGGGGGGGTGGTTGGGGGCCGGGGGCCAGGGGCGGGGCCTGCCCTGCCTGCGGGCCCTCCTCGCCCCGCCCCAGGCCCCGCCCCCAGGCCACGCCCCCAGGCCCGCCCCCAGGCCCGCCCCCAGCCCCTAGCAATTCCCTGGCACCGCCCCCAGCGACCAAGCCACCCAGCCACCCGCAACACCCCCCCCACCTTCGGCCCGGGCCCGCCTGCACCTTCTCTCCGAAGGACATGCCCTCCGTCCCCCGCGGACCACCGTCCCTTCGGCCCTCAGCCCCGGGGTCCACGCTCCGCGTGCCCAGGCCACCAACCAGATGGCCCGACCGCCGGGGGCCTCAGGCCCCCCGTTGGCGCCGGGCTCCGCGCTCCGTGACCCCGCGACAGCCAAGACCACGGCGACGCGGGGGCGGCCGGCACCCAGGCCCAAAGAGCCGCTCGGGACACAGCAAGACACACCACAGACACTCGCTCCGCGCCTGGGCCAGGGCGCCGCGCACGCACGCAGGCACACGGCCCCGCGGCGGTTCGGCTGATGGGCAGGAATGGGAGCGGAACGGCATCCCTGACACCGTGGCTGCGGGGCCTGCGGCTGCCAGGGCTCCTGACGCAGCTCCAGGGCCTGCGCCCCTCCGGCGGGGTGGCTGCCTCGCCCCCACAGGCCGTGTGGCCCAGCTCCGAGTGCCTGTGTCCTTCCGTCTGTCTGTGTGTGTGTGTGTGTCGTGGGCACCCGTGTCTGTGTCCCTGCCTGTGCGACGATGGGGTCCGGCGGCGCGGGCGGCCCCGGCTTGGCTTTGAGCCAGGCGGGCTGAAGGACAGGAGAGGCCAGGGGCCGGCCGGCGCCGGCCCCGGCCCGCGGCACACCCCCCCACCCCCCCGCAGCCCCCAGCCCCCAGCGAGCGGCCCGATGCGGGGCGGCGTGCCATCCGGGGAGCCGAGCGGCGGCGACGAGCCCGACAGGCCGGGGACGGGAGCGCGCCCGGGCTCCCGCGACAGACTCGGCTCCGGGGTGCGGGACGCGTCTTGGCCCCCACCCCCCGGCCCGGGCAGGCGCCCTCCGCCACCCCGGGCGCGGCGCGGGAGGCGGTCAGTCCATCAGTCGGGCCGGCAGGCGAGCATGCAGGCAGGCAGGCAGGCGTTCAGGCGGGCCGCACAGGGCGGGCGGAGGAGGGCTGAGGAGCGGCGGGCGCCTGGCCTGGAGAGGCGCAGAGCAGGCTCTTGGGGCGCCCAGCGGCAGCCGCGGACGTCTACGGCCATACCACCCTGAACGCGCCCGATCTCGTCTGATCTCGGAAGCTAAGCAGGGTCGGGCCTGGTTAGTACTTGGATGGGAGACCGCCTGGGAATACCGGGTGCTGTAGGCTTTTTTCCTTCGGCCTTCCTGTCCGTCCCTTTGCCGCCAACACCCCCCTCGCCCAACGCGGCGGCGGCGGCGGCGGCGGCGGCGGCGCCCTCCGGACCACCCCTGCCATGGCCCCCGCCCCGCCGGGACCACCGCAGGGCGCCGCGGGGCACCGAGGGCGCCCGCTGCACGGGCAGGACGCCACTACATACACCACACACCTCCTCTTCCTCCCAGCCCTTCAACGACGCCCACCCGCATCCTAGCCGGCCGCGCGTCCCAGGGGGCCGAGGGGGCCGAGGGGGCCCGAAGCGGCCCAGGGAGGGGACGGGGCGACAGCCGGAACCTCGGGGCTGGGGCGCGGGGGGGCGGTGCGGTCGCTGGGGGGAGACGGGTGGGGGCTGGATCCCGTCCTCGCAGGCCTGCGAGGCCCTCCGTGGGGCCGAGGGGGGGGTGGTTGGGGGCCGGGGGCCGGGGGCCGGGCCTGCCTGCGGGCCCTCCTCGCCCCGCCCCAGGCCCCGCCCCCAGGCCCGCCCCCAGCCCCTAGCAATTCCCTGGCACCGCCCCCAGCGACCAAGCCACCCAGCCACCCGCAACACCCCCCCCACCTTCGGCCCGGGCCCGCCTGCACCTTCTCTCCGAAGGACATGCCCTCCGTCCCCCGCGGACCACCGTCCCTTCGGCCCTCAGCCCCGGGGTCCACGCTCCGCGTGCCCAGGACACCAACCAGATGGCCCGACCGCCGGGGGCCTCAGGCCCCCCGTTGGCGCCGGGCTCCGCGCTCCGTGACCCCGCGACAGCCAAGACCACGGCGACGCGGGGGCGGCCGGCACCCAGGCCCAAAGAGCCGCTCGGGACACAGCAAGACACACCACAGACACTCGCTCCGCGCCTGGGCCAGGGCGCCGCGCACGCACGCAGGCACACGGCCCCGCGGCGGTTCGGCTGATGGGCAGGAATGGGAGCGGAACGGCATCCCTGACACCGTGGCTGCGGGGCCTGCGGCTGCCAGGGCTCCTGACGCAGCTCCAGGGCCTGCGCCCCTCCGGCGGGGTGGCTGCCTCGCCCCCACAGGCCGTGTGGCCCAGCTCCGAGTGCCTGTGTCCTTCCGTCTGTCTGTGTGTGTGTGTGTGTCGTGGGCACCCGTGTCTGTGTCCCTGCCTGTGCGACGATGGGGTCCGGCGGCGCGGGCGGCCCCGGCTTGGCTTTGAGCCAGGCGGGCTGAAGGACAGGAGAGGCCAGGGGCCGGCCGGCGCCGGCCCCGGCCCGCGGCACACCCCCCCACCCCCCCGCAGCCCCCAGCCCCCAGCGAGCGGCCCGATGCGGGGCGGCGTGCCATCCGGGGAGCCGAGCGGCGGCGACGAGCCCGACAGGCCGGGGACGGGAGCGCGCCCGGGCTCCCGCGACAGACTCGGCTCCGGGGTGCGGGACGCGTCTTGGCCCCCACCCCCCGGCCCGGGCAGGCGCCCTCCGCCACCCCGGGCGCGGCGCGGGAGGCGGTCAGTCCATCAGTCGGGCCGGCAGGCGAGCATGCAGGCAGGCAGGCAGGCGTTCAGGCGGGCCGCACAGGGCGGGCGGAGGAGGGCTGAGGAGCGGCGGGCGCCTGGCCTGGAGAGGCACAGAGCAGGCTCTTGGGGCGCCCAGCGGCAGCCGCGGACGTCTACGGCCATACCACCCTGAACGCGCCCGATCTCGTCTGATCTCGGAAGCTAAGCAGGGTCGGGCCTGGTTAGTACTTGGATGGGAGACCGCCTGGGAATACCGGGTGCTGTAGGCTTTTTTCCTTCGGCCTTCCTGTCCGTCCCTTTGCCGCCAACACCCCCCTCGCCCAACGCGGCGGCGGCGGCGGCGGCGGCGGCGGCGCCCTCCGGACCACCCCTGCCATGGCCCCCGCCCCGCCGGGACCACCGCAGGGCGCCGCGGGGCACCGAGGGCGCCCGCTGCACGGGCAGGACGCCACTACATACACCACACACCTCCTCTTCCTCCCAGCCCTTCAACGACGCCCACCCGCATCCTAGCCGGCCGCGCGTCCCAGGGGGCCGAGGGGGCCGAGGGGGCCCGAAGCGGCCCAGGGAGGGGACGGGGCGACAGCCGGAACCTCGGGGCTGGGGCGCGGGGGGGCGGTGCGGTCGCTGGGGGGAGACGGGTGGGGGCTGGATCCCGTCCTCGCAGGCCTGCGAGGCCCTCCGTGGGGCCGAGGGGGGGGTGGTTGGGGGCCGGGGGCCGGGGGCCGGGCCTGCCTGCGGGCCCTCCTCGCCCCGCCCCAGGCCCCGCCCCCAGGCCCGCCCCCAGCCCCTAGCAATTCCCTGGCACCGCCCCCAGCGACCAAGCCACCCAGCCACCCGCAACACCCCCCCCACCTTCGGCCCGGGCCCGCCTGCACCTTCTCTCCGAAGGACATGCCCTCCGTCCCCCGCGGACCACCGTCCCTTCGGCCCTCAGCCCCGGGGTCCACGCTCCGCGTGCCCAGGACACCAACCAGATGGCCCGACCGCCGGGGGCCTCAGGCCCCCCGTTGGCGCCGGGCTCCGCGCTCCGTGACCCCGCGACAGCCAAGACCACGGCGACGCGGGGGCGGCCGGCACCCAGGCCCAAAGAGCCGCTCGGGACACAGCAAGACACACCACAGACACTCGCTCCGCGCCTGGGCCAGGGCGCCGCGCACGCACGCAGGCACACGGCCCCGCGGCGGTTCGGCTGATGGGCAGGAATGGGAGCGGAACGGCATCCCTGACACCGTGGCTGCAGGGCCTGCGGCTGCCAGGGCTCCTGACGCAGCTCCAGGGCCTGCGCCCCTCCGGCGGGGTGGCTGCCTCGCCCCCACAGGCCGTGTGGCCCAGCTCCGAGTGCCTGTGTCCTTCCGTCTGTCTGTGTGTGTGTGTGTCGTGGGCACCTGTGTCTGTGTCCCTGCCTGTGCGACGATGGGGTCCGGCGGCGCGGGCGGCCCCGGCTTGGCTTTGAGCCAGGCGGGCTGAAGGACAGGAGAGGCCAGGGGCAGGCCGGCGCCGGCCCCGGCCCGCGGCACACCCCCCCACCCCCCCGCAGCCCCCAGCCCCCAGCGAGCGGCCCGATGCGGGGCGGCGTGCCATCCGGGGAGCCGAGCGGCGGCGACGAGCCCGACAGGCCGGGGACGGGAGCGCGCCCGGGCTCCCGCGACAGACTCGGCTCCGGGGTGCGGGACGCGTCTTGGCCCCCACCCCCCGGCCCGGGCAGGCGCCCTCCGCCACCCCGGGCGCGGCGCGGGAGGCGGTCAGTCCATCAGTCGGGCCGGCAGGCGAGCATGCAGGCAGGCAGGCAGGCGTTCAGGCGGGCCGCACAGGGCGGGCGGAGGAGGGCTGAGGAGCGGCGGGCGCCTGGCCTGGAGAGGCGCAGAGCAGGCTCTTGGGGCGCCCAGCGGCAGCCGCGGACGTCTACGGCCATACCACCCTGAACGCGCCCGATCTCGTCTGATCTCGGAAGCTAAGCAGGGTCGGGCCTGGTTAGTACTTGGATGGGAGACCGCCTGGGAATACCGGGTGCTGGAGGCTTTTTTTCTTCGGCCTTCCTGTCCGTCCCTTTGCCGCCAACACCCCCCTCGCCCAACGCGGCGGCGGCGGCGGCGGCGGCGGCGGCGGCGCCCTCCGGACCACCCCTGCCATGGCCCCCGCCCCGCGGGGACCACCGCAGGGCGCCGCGGGGCACCGAGGGCGCCCGCTGCACGGGCAGGACGCCACTACATACACCACACACCTCCTCTTCCTCCCAGCCCTTCAACGACGCCCACCCGCATCCTAGCCGGCCGCGCGTCCCAGGGGGCCGAGGGGGCCGAGGGGGCCCGAAGCGGCCCAGGGAGGGGACGGGGCGACAGCCGGAACCTCGGGGCTGGGGCGCGGGGGGGCGGTGCGGTCGCTGGGGGGAGACGGGTGGGGGCTGGATCCCGTCCTCGCAGGCCTGCGAGGCCCTCCGTGGGGCCGAGGGGGGGGTGGTTGGGGGCCGGGGGCCGGGGGCCGGGCCTGCCCTGCCTGCGGGCCCTCCTCGCCCCGCCCCAGGCCCCGCCCCCAGGCCCGCCCCCAGCCCCTAGCAATTCCCTGGCACCGCCCCCAGCGACCAAGCCACCCAGCCACCCGCAACACCCCCCCCACCTTCGGCCCGGGCCCGCCTGCACCTTCTCTCCGAAGGACATGCCCTCCGTCCCCCGCGGACCACCGTCCCTTCGGCCCTCAGCCCCGGGGTCCACGCTCCGCGTGCCCAGGACACCAACCAGATGGCCCGACCGCCGGGGGCCTCAGGCCCCCCGTTGGCGCCGGGCTCCGCGCTCCGTGACCCCGCGACAGCCAAGACCACGGCGACGCGGGGGCGGCCGGCACCCAGGCCCAAAGAGCCGCTCGGGACACAGCAAGACACACCACAGACACTCGCTCCGCGCCTGGGCCAGGGCGCCGCGCACGCACGCAGGCACACGGCCCCGCGGCGGTTCGGCTGATGGGCAGGAATGGGAGCGGAACGGCATCCCTGACACCGTGGCTGCAGGGCCTGCGGCTGCCAGGGCTCCTGACGCAGCTCCAGGGCCTGCGCCCCTCCGGCGGGGTGGCTGCCTCGCCCCCACAGGCCGTGTGGCCCAGCTCCGAGTGCCTGTGTCCTTCCGTCTGTCTGTGTGTGTGTGTGTCGTGGGCACCTGTGTCTGTGTCCCTGCCTGTGCGACGATGGGGTCCGGCGGCGCGGGCGGCCCCGGCTTGGCTTTGAGCCAGGCGGGCTGAAGGACAGGAGAGGCCAGGGGCCGGCCGGCGCCGGCCCCGGCCCGCGGCACACCCCCCCACCCCCCCGCAGCCCCCAGCCCCCAGCGAGCGGCCCGATGCGGGGCGGCGTGCCATCCGGGGAGCCGAGCGGCGGCGACGAGCCCGACAGGCCGGGGACGGGAGCGCGCCCGGGCTCCCGCGACAGACTCGGCTCCGGGGTGCGGGACGCGTCTTGGCCCCCACCCCCCGGCCCGGGCAGGCGCCCTCCGCCACCCCGGGCGCGGCGCGGGAGGCGGTCAGTCCATCAGTCGGGCCGGCAGGCGAGCATGCAGGCAGGCAGGCAGGCGTTCAGGCGGGCCGCACAGGGCGGGCGGAGGAGGGCTGAGGAGCGGCGGGCGCCTGGCCTGGAGAGGCGCAGAGCAGGCTCTTGGGGCGCCCAGCGGCAGCCGCGGACGTCTACGGCCATACCACCCTGAACGCGCCCGATCTCGTCTGATCTCGGAAGCTAAGCAGGGTCGGGCCTGGTTAGTACTTGGATGGGAGACCGCCTGGGAATACCGGGTGCTGTAGGCTTTTTTTCTTCGGCCTTCCTGTCCGTCCCTTTGCCGCCAACACCCCCCTCGCCCAACGCGGCGGCGGCGGCGGCGGCGGCGGCGGCGGCGGCGCCCTCCGGACCACCCCTGCCATGGCCCCCGCCCCGCCGGGACCACCGCAGGGCGCCGCGGGGCACCGAGGGCGCCCGCTGCACGGGCAGGACGCCACTACATACACCACACACCTCCTCTTCCTCCCAGCCCTTCAACGACGCCCACCCGCATCCTAGCCGGCCGCGCGTCCCAGGGGGCCGAGGGGGCCGAGGGGGCCCGAAGCGGCCCAGGGAGGGGACGGGGCGACAGCCGGAACCTCGGGGCTGGGGCGCGGGGGGGCGGTGCGGTCGCTGGGGGGAGACGGGTGGGGGCTGGATCCCGTCCTCGCAGGCCTGCGAGGCCCTCCGTGGGGCCGAGGGGGGGGGTGGTTGGGGGCCGGGGGCCCGGGCCGGGCCTGCCTGCGGGCCCTCCTCGCCCCGCCCCAGGCCCCGCCCCCAGGCCCGCCCCCAGGCCCGCCCCCAGCCCCTAGCAATTCCCTGGCACCGCCCCCAGCGACCAAGCCACCCAGCCACCCGCAACACCCCCCCCACCTTCGGCCCGGGCCCGCCTGCACCTTCTCTCCGAAGGACATGCCCTCCGTCCCCCGCGGACCACCGTCCCTTCGGCCCTCAGCCCCGGGGTCCACGATCCGCGTGCCCAGGACACCAACCAGATGGCCCGACCGCCGGGGGCCTCAGGCCCCCCGTTGGCGCCGGGCTCCGCGCTCCGTGACCCCGCGACAGCCAAGACCACGGCGACGCGGGGGCGGCCGGCACCCAGGCCCAAAGAGCCGCTCGGGACACAGCAAGACACACCACAGACACTCGCTCCGCGCCTGGGCCAGGGCGCCGCGCACGCACGCAGGCACACGGCCCCGCGGCGGTTCGGCTGATGGGCAGGAATGGGAGCGGAACGGCATCCCTGACACCGTGGCTGCGGGGCCTGCGGCTGCCAGGGCTCCTGACGCAGCTCCAGGGCCTGCGCCCCTCCGGCGGGGTGGCTGCCTCGCCCCCACAGGCCGTGTGGCCCAGCTCCGAGTGCCTGTGTCCTTCCGTCTGTCTGTGTGTGTGTGTGTCGTGGGCACCTGTGTCTGTGTCCCTGCCTGTGCGACGATGGGGTCCGGCGGCGCGGGCGGCCCCGGCTTGGCTTTGAGCCAGGCGGGCTGAAGGACAGGAGAGGCCAGGGGCCGGCCGGCGCCGGCCCCGGCCCGCGGCACACACCCCCACCCCCCCGCAGCCCCCAGCCCCCAGCGAGCGGCCCGATGCGGGGCGGCGTGCCATCCGGGGAGCCGAGCGGCGGCGACGAGCCCGACAGGCCGGGGACGGGAGCGCGCCCGGGCTCCCGCGACAGACTCGGCTCCGGGGTGCGGGACGCGTCTTGGCCCCCACCCCCCGGCCCGGGCAGGCGCCCTCCGCCACCCCGGGCGCGGCGCGGGAGGCGGTCAGTCCATCAGTCGGGCCGGCAGGCGAGCATGCAGGCAGGCAGGCAGGCGTTCAGGCGGGCCGCACAGGGCGGGCGGAGGAGGGCTGAGGAGCGGCGGGCGCCTGGCCTGGAGAGGCGCAGAGCAGGCTCTTGGGGTGCCCAGCGGCAGCCGCGGACGTCTACGGCCATACCACCCTGAACGCGCCCGATCTCGTCTGATCTCGGAAGCTAAGCAGGGTCGGGCCTGGTTAGTACTTGGATGGGAGACCGCCTGGGAATACCGGGTGCTGTAGGCTTTTTTCCTTCGGCCTTCCTGTTCGTCCCTTTGCCGCCAACACCCCCCTCGCCCAACGCGGCGGCGGCGGCGGCGGCGGCGGCGGCGGCGGCGCCCTCCGGACCACCCCTGCCATGGCCCCCGCCCCGCCGGGACCACCGCAGGGCGCCGCGGGGCACCGAGGGCGCCCGCTGCACGGGCAGGACGCCACTACATACACCACACACCTCCTCTTCCTCCCAGCCCTTCAACGACGCCCACCCGCATCCTAGCCGGCCGCGCGTCCCAGGGGGCCGAGGGGGCCGAGGGGGCCCGAAGCGGCCCAGGGAGGGGACGGGGCGACAGCCGGAACCTCGGGGCTGGGGCGCGGGGGGGCGGTGCGGTCGCTGGGGGGAGACGGGTGGGGGCTGGATCCCGTCCTCGCAGGCCTGCGAGGCCCTCCGTGGGGCCGAGGGGGGGGTGGTTGGGGGCCGGGGGCCGGGCCTGCCCTGCCTGCGGGCCCTCCTCGCCCCGCCCCAGGCCCCGCCCCCAGGCCCGCCCCCAGCCCCTAGCAATTCCCTGGCACCGCCCCCAGCGACCAAGCCACCCAGCCACCCGCAACACCCCCCCCACCTTCGGCCCGGGCCCGCCTGCACCTTCTCTCCGAAGGACATGCCCTCCGTCCCCCGCGGACCACCGTCCCTTCGGCCCTCAGCCCCGGGGTCCACGCTCCGCGTGCCCAGGACACCAACCAGATGGCCCGACCGCCGGGGGCCTCAGGCCCCCCGTTGGCGCCGGGCTCCGCGCTCCGTGACCCCGCGACAGCCAAGACCACGGCGACGCGGGGGCGGCCGGCACCCAGGCCCAAAGAGCCGCTCGGGACACAGCAAGACACACCACAGACACTCGCTCCGCGCCTGGGCCAGGGCGCCGCGCACGCACGCAGGCACACGGCCCCGCGGCGGTTCGGCTGATGGGCAGGAATGGGAGCGGAACGGCATCCCTGACACCGTGGCTGCAGGGCCTGCGGCTGCCAGGGCTCCTGACGCAGCTCCAGGGCCTGCGCCCCTCCGGCGGGGTGGCTGCCTCGCCCCCACAGGCCGTGTGGCCCAGCTCCGAGTGCCTGTGTCCTTCCGTCTGTCTGTGTGTGTGTGTGTCGTGGGCACCTGTGTCTGTGTCCCTGCCTGTGCGACGATGGGGTCCGGCGGCGCGGGCGGCCCCGGCTTGGCTTTGAGCCAGGCGGGCTGAAGGACAGGAGAGGCCAGGGGCCGGCCGGCGCCGGCCCCGGCCCGCGGCACACCCCCCCACCCCCCCGCAGCCCCCAGCCCCCAGCGAGCGGCCCGATGCGGGGCGGCGTGCCATCCGGGGAGCCGAGCGGCGGCGACGAGCCCGACAGGCCGGGGACGGGAGCGCGCCCGGGCTCCCGCGACAGACTCGGCTCCGGGGTGCGGGACGCGTCTTGGCCCCCACCCCCCGGCCCGGGCAGGCGCCCTCCGCCACCCCGGGCGCGGCGCGGGAGGCGGTCAGTCCATCAGTCGGGCCGGCAGGCGAGCATGCAGGCAGGCAGGCAGGCGTTCAGGCGGGCCGCACAGGGCGGGCGGAGGAGGGCTGAGGAGCGGCGGGCGCCTGGCCTGGAGAGGCGCAGAGCAGGCTCTTGGGGCGCCCAGCGGCAGCCGTGGACGTCTACGGCCATACCACCCTGAACGCGCCCGATCTCGTCTGATCTCGGAAGCTAAGCAAGGTCGGGCCTGGTTAGTACTTGGATGGGAGACCGCCTGGGAATACCGGGTGCTGTAGGCTTTTTTTCTTCGGCCTTCCTGTCCGTCCCTTTGCCGCCAACACCCCCCTCGCCCAACGCGGCGGCGGCGGCGGCGGCGGCGGCGGCGCCCTCCGGACCACCCCTGCCATGGCCCCCGCCCCGCCGGGACCACCGCAGGGCGCCGCGGGGCACCGAGGGCGCCCGCTGCACGGGCAGGACGCCACTACATACACCACACACCTCCTCTTCCTCCCAGCCCTTCAACGACGCCCACCCGCATCCTAGCCGGCCGCGCGTCCCAGGGGGCCGAGGGGGCCGAGGGGGCCCGAAGCGGCCCAGGGAGGGGACGGGGCGACAGCCGGAACCTCGGGGCTGGGGCGCGGGGGGGCGGTGCGGTCGCTGGGGGGAGACGGGTGGGGGCTGGATCCCGTCCTCGCAGGCCTGCGAGGCCCTCCGTGGGGCCGAGGGGGGGGGTGGTTGGGGGCCGGGGGCCCGGGCCGGGCCTGCCTGCGGGCCCTCCTCGCCCCGCCCCAGGCCCCGCCCCCAGGCCCGCCCCCAGGCCCGCCCCCAGCCCCTAGCAATTCCCTGGCACCGCCCCCAGCGACCAAGCCACCCAGCCACCCGCAACACCCCCCCCACCTTCGGCCCGGGCCCGCCTGCACCTTCTCTCCGAAGGACATGCCCTCCGTCCCCCGCGGACCACCGTCCCTTCGGCCCTCAGCCCCGGGGTCCACGATCCGCGTGCCCAGGACACCAACCAGATGGCCCGACCGCCGGGGGCCTCAGGCCCCCCGTTGGCGCCGGGCTCCGCGCTCCGTGACCCCGCGACAGCCAAGACCACGGCGACGCGGGGGCGGCCGGCACCCAGGCCCAAAGAGCCGCTCGGGACACAGCAAGACACACCACAGACACTCGCTCCGCGCCTGGGCCAGGGCGCCGCGCACGCACGCAGGCACACGGCCCCGCGGCGGTTCGGCTGATGGGCAGGAATGGGAGCGGAACGGCATCCCTGACACCGTGGCTGCGGGGCCTGCGGCTGCCAGGGCTCCTGACGCAGCTCCAGGGCCTGCGCCCCTCCGGCGGGGTGGCTGCCTCGCCCCCACAGGCCGTGTGGCCCAGCTCCGAGTGCCTGTGTCCTTCCGTCTGTCTGTCTGTGTGTGTGTCGTGGGCACCTGTGTCTGTGTCCCTGCCTGTGCGACGATGGGGTCCGGCGGCGCGGGCGACCCCGGCTTGGCTTTGAGCCAGGCGGGCTGAAGGACAGGAGAGGCCAGGGGCCGGCCGGCGCCGGCCCCGGTCCGCGGCACACACCCCCACCCCCCCGCAGCCCCCAGCCCCCAGCGAGCGGCCCGATGCGGGGCGGCGTGCCATCCGGGGAGCCGAGCGGCGGCGACGAGCCCGACAGGCCGGGGACGGGAGCGCGCCCGGGCTCCCGCGACAGACTCGGCTCCGGGGTGCGGGACGCGTCTTGGCCCCCACCCCCCGGCCCGGGCAGGCGCCCTCCGCCACCCCGGGCGCGGCGCGGGAGGCGGTCAGTCCATCAGTCGGGCCGGCAGGCGAGCATGCAGGCAGGCAGGCAGGCGTTCAGGCGGGCCGCACAGGGCGGGCGGAGGAGGGCTGAGGAGCGGCGGGCGCCTGGCCTGGAGAGGCGCAGAGCAGGCTCTTGGGGCGCCCAGCGGCAGCCGCGGACGTCTACGGCCATACCACCCTGAACGCGCCCGATCTCGTCTGATCTCGGAAGCTAAGCAGGGTCGGGCCTGGTTAGTACTTGGATGGGAGACCGCCTGGGAATACCGGGTGCTGTAGGCTTTTTTCCTTCGGCCTTCCTGTCCGTCCCTTTGCCGCCAACACCCCCCTCGCCCAACGCGGCGGCGGCGGCGGCGGCGGCGGCGGCGGCGGCGCCCTCCGGACCACCCCTGCCATGGCCCCCGCCCCGCCGGGACCACCGCAGGGCGCCGCGGGGCACCGAGGGCGCCCGCTGCACGGGCAGGACGCCACTACATACACCACACACCTCCTCTTCCTCCCAGCCCTTCAACGACGCCCACCCGCATCCTAGCCGGCCGCGCGTCCCAGGGGGCCGAGGGGGCCGAGGGGGCCCGAAGCGGCCCAGGGAGGGGACGGGGCGACAGCCGGAACCTCGGGGCTGGGGCGCGGGGGGGCGGTGCGGTCGCTGGGGGGAGACGGGTGGGGGCTGGATCCCGTCCTCGCAGGCCTGCGAGGCCCTCCGTGGGGCCGAGGGGGGGGTGGTTGGGGGCCGGGGGCCGGGGGCCGGGCCTGCCCTGCCTGCGGGCCCTCCTCGCCCCGCCCCAGGCCCCGCCCCCAGGCCCCGCCCCCAGGCCCCGCCCCCAGGCCCGCCCCCAGGCCCGCCCCCAGCCCCTAGCAATTCCCTGGCACCGCCCCCAGCGACCAAGCCACCCAGCCACCCGCAACACCCCCCCCACCTTCGGCCCGGGCCCGCCTGCACCTTCTCTCCGAAGGACATGCCCTCCGTCCCCCGCGGACCACCGTCCCTTCGGCCCTCAGCCCCGGGGTCCACGCTCCGCGTGCCCAGGACACCAACCAGATGGCCCGACCGCCGGGGGCCTCAGGCCCCCCGTTGGCGCCGGGCTCCGCGCTCCGTGACCCCGCGACAGCCAAGACCACGGCGACGCGGGGGCGGCCGGCACCCAGGCCCAAAGAGCCGCTCGGGACACAGCAAGACACACCACAGACACTCGCTCCGCGCCTGGGCCAGGGCGCCGCGCACGCACGCAGGCACACGGCCCCGCGGCGGTTCGGCTGATGGGCAGGAATGGGACCGGAACGGCATCCCTGACCCCGTGGCTGCAGGGCCTGCGGCTGCCAGGGCTCCTGACGCAGCTCCAGGGCCTGCGCCCCTCCGGCGGGGTGGCTGCCTCGCCCCCACAGGCCGTGTGGCCCAGCTCCGAGTGCCTGTGTCCTTCCGTCTGTCTGTGTGTGTGTGTGTCGTGGGCACCTGTGTCTGTGTCCCTGCCTGTGCGACGATGGGGTCCGGCGGCGCGGGCGGCCCCGGCTTGGCTTTGAGCCAGGCGGGCTGAAGGACAGGAGAGGCCAGGGGCCGGCCGGCGCCGGCCCCGGCCCGCGGCACACCCCCCCACCCCCCCGCAGCCCCCAGCCCCCAGCGAGCGGCCCGATGCGGGGCGGCGTGCCATCCGGGGAGCCGAGCGGCGGCGACGAGCCCGACAGGCCGGGGACGGGAGCGCGCCCGGGCTCCCGCGACAGACTCGGCTCCGGGGTGCGGGACGCGTCTTGGCCCCCACCCCCCGGCCCGGGCAGGCGCCCTCCGCCACCCCGGGCGCGGCGCGGGAGGCGGTCAGTCCATCAGTCGGGCCGGCAGGCGAGCATGCAGGCAGGCAGGCAGGCGTTCAGGCGGGCCGCACAGGGCGGGCGGAGGAGGGCTGAGGAGCGGCGGGCGCCTGGCCTGGAGAGGCGCAGAGCAGGCTCTTGGGGCGCCCAGCGGCAGCCGTGGACGTCTACGGCCATACCACCCTGAACGCGCCCGATCTCGTCTGATCTCGGAAGCTAAGCAAGGTCGGGCCTGGTTAGTACTTGGATGGGAGACCGCCTGGGAATACCGGGTGCTGTAGGCTTTTTTTCTTCGGCCTTCCTGTCCGTCCCTTTGCCGCCAACACCCCCCTCGCCCAACGCGGCGGCGGCGGCGGCGGCGGCGGCGGCGCCCTCCGGACCACCCCTGCCATGGCCCCCGCCCCGCCGGGACCACCGCAGGGCGCCGCGGGGCACCGAGGGCGCCCGCTGCACGGGCAGGACGCCACTACATACACCACACACCTCCTCTTCCTCCCAGCCCTTCAACGACGCCCACCCGCATCCTAGCCGGCCGCGCGTCCCAGGGGGCCGAGGGGGCCGAGGGGGCCCGAAGCGGCCCAGGGAGGGGACGGGGCGACAGCCGGAACCTCGGGGCTGGGGCGCGGGGGGGCGGTGCGGTCGCTGGGGGGAGACGGGTGGGGGCTGGATCCCGTCCTCGCAGGCCTGCGAGGCCCTCCGTGGGGCCGAGGGGGGGGGTGGTTGGGGGCCGGGGGCCCGGGCCGGGCCTGCCTGCGGGCCCTCCTCGCCCCGCCCCAGGCCCCGCCCCCAGGCCCGCCCCCAGGCCCGCCCCCAGCCCCTAGCAATTCCCTGGCACCGCCCCCAGCGACCAAGCCACCCAGCCACCCGCAACACCCCCCCCACCTTCGGCCCGGGCCCGCCTGCACCTTCTCTCCGAAGGACATGCCCTCCGTCCCCCGCGGACCACCGTCCCTTCGGCCCTCAGCCCCGGGGTCCACGATCCGCGTGCCCAGGACACCAACCAGATGGCCCGACCGCCGGGGGCCTCAGGCCCCCCGTTGGCGCCGGGCTCCGCGCTCCGTGACCCCGCGACAGCCAAGACCACGGCGACGCGGGGGCGGCCGGCACCCAGGCCCAAAGAGCCGCTCGGGACACAGCAAGACACACCACAGACACTCGCTCCGCGCCTGGGCCAGGGCGCCGCGCACGCACGCAGGCACACGGCCCCGCGGCGGTTCGGCTGATGGGCAGGAATGGGAGCGGAACGGCATCCCTGACACCGTGGCTGCGGGGCCTGCGGCTGCCAGGGCTCCTGACGCAGCTCCAGGGCCTGCGCCCCTCCGGCGGGGTGGCTGCCTCGCCCCCACAGGCCGTGTGGCCCAGCTCCGAGTGCCTGTGTCCTTCCGTCTGTCTGTCTGTGTGTGTGTCGTGGGCACCTGTGTCTGTGTCCCTGCCTGTGCGACGATGGGGTCCGGCGGCGCGGGCGACCCCGGCTTGGCTTTGAGCCAGGCGGGCTGAAGGACAGGAGAGGCCAGGGGCCGGCCGGCGCCGGCCCCGGTCCGCGGCACACACCCCCACCCCCCCGCAGCCCCCAGCCCCCAGCGAGCGGCCCGATGCGGGGCGGCGTGCCATCCGGGGAGCCGAGCGGCGGCGACGAGCCCGACAGGCCGGGGACGGGAGCGCGCCCGGGCTCCCGCGACAGACTCGGCTCCGGGGTGCGGGACGCGTCTTGGCCCCCACCCCCCGGCCCGGGCAGGCGCCCTCCGCCACCCCGGGCGCGGCGCGGGAGGCGGTCAGTCCATCAGTCGGGCCGGCAGGCGAGCATGCAGGCAGGCAGGCAGGCGTTCAGGCGGGCCGCACAGGGCGGGCGGAGGAGGGCTGAGGAGCGGCGGGCGCCTGGCCTGGAGAGGCGCAGAGCAGGCTCTTGGGGCGCCCAGCGGCAGCCGCGGACGTCTACGGCCATACCACCCTGAACGCGCCCGATCTCGTCTGATCTCGGAAGCTAAGCAGGGTCGGGCCTGGTTAGTACTTGGATGGGAGACCGCCTGGGAATACCGGGTGCTGTAGGCTTTTTTCCTTCGGCCTTCCTGTCCGTCCCTTTGCCGCCAACACCCCCCTCGCCCAACGCGGCGGCGGCGGCGGCGGCGGCGGCGGCGGCGGCGCCCTCCGGACCACCCCTGCCATGGCCCCCGCCCCGCCGGGACCACCGCAGGGCGCCGCGGGGCACCGAGGGCGCCCGCTGCACGGGCAGGACGCCACTACATACACCACACACCTCCTCTTCCTCCCAGCCCTTCAACGACGCCCACCCGCATCCTAGCCGGCCGCGCGTCCCAGGGGGCCGAGGGGGCCGAGGGGGCCCGAAGCGGCCCAGGGAGGGGACGGGGCGACAGCCGGAACCTCGGGGCTGGGGCGCGGGGGGGCGGTGCGGTCGCTGGGGGGAGACGGGTGGGGGCTGGATCCCGTCCTCGCAGGCCTGCGAGGCCCTCCGTGGGGCCGAGGGGGGGGTGGTTGGGGGCCGGGGGCCGGGGGCCGGGCCTGCCCTGCCTGCGGGCCCTCCTCGCCCCGCCCCAGGCCCCGCCCCCAGGCCCCGCCCCCAGGCCCCGCCCCCAGGCCCGCCCCCAGGCCCGCCCCCAGCCCCTAGCAATTCCCTGGCACCGCCCCCAGCGACCAAGCCACCCAGCCACCCGCAACACCCCCCCCACCTTCGGCCCGGGCCCGCCTGCACCTTCTCTCCGAAGGACATGCCCTCCGTCCCCCGCGGACCACCGTCCCTTCGGCCCTCAGCCCCGGGGTCCACGCTCCGCGTGCCCAGGACACCAACCAGATGGCCCGACCGCCGGGGGCCTCAGGCCCCCCGTTGGCGCCGGGCTCCGCGCTCCGTGACCCCGCGACAGCCAAGACCACGGCGACGCGGGGGCGGCCGGCACCCAGGCCCAAAGAGCCGCTCGGGACACAGCAAGACACACCACAGACACTCGCTCCGCGCCTGGGCCAGGGCGCCGCGCACGCACGCAGGCACACGGCCCCGCGGCGGTTCGGCTGATGGGCAGGAATGGGACCGGAACGGCATCCCTGACCCCGTGGCTGCAGGGCCTGCGGCTGCCAGGGCTCCTGACGCAGCTCCAGGGCCTGCGCCCCTCCGGCGGGGTGGCTGCCTCGCCCCCACAGGCCGTGTGGCCCAGCTCCGAGTGCCTGTGTCCTTCCGTCTGTCTGTGTGTGTGTGTGTCGTGGGCACCTGTGTCTGTGTCCCTGCCTGTGCGACGATGGGGTCCGGCGGCGCGGGCGGCCCCGGCTTGGCTTTGAGCCAGGCGGGCTGAAGGACAGGAGAGGCCAGGGGCCGGCCGGCGCCGGCCCCGGCCCGCGGCACACCCCCCCACCCCCCCGCAGCCCCCAGCCCCCAGCGAGCGGCCCGATGCGGGGCGGCGTGCCATCCGGGGAGCCGAGCGGCGGCGACGAGCCCGACAGGCCGGGGACGGGAGCGCGCCCGGGCTCCCGCGACAGACTCGGCTCCGGGGTGCGGGACGCGTCTTGGCCCCCACCCCCCGGCCCGGGCAGGCGCCCTCCGCCACCCCGGGCGCGGCGCGGGAGGCGGTCAGTCCATCAGTCGGGCCGGCAGGCGAGCATGCAGGCAGGCAGGCAGGCGTTCAGGCGGGCCGCACAGGGCGGGCGGAGGAGGGCTGAGGAGCGGCGGGCGCCTGGCCTGGAGAGGCGCAGAGCAGGCTCTTGGGGCGCCCAGCGGCAGCCGCGGACGTCTACGGCCATACCACCCTGAACGCGCCCGATCTCGTCTGATCTCGGAAGCTAAGCAGGGTCGGGCCTGGTTAGTACTTGGATGGGAGACCGCCTGGGAATACCGGGTGCTGTAGGCTTTTTTCCTTCGGCCTTCCTGTCCGTCCCTTTGCCGCCAACACCCCCCTCGCCCAACGCGGCGGCGGCGGCGGCGGCGGCGGCGGCGCCCTCCGGACCACCCCTGCCATGGCCCCCGCCCCGCCGGGACCACCGCAGGGCGCCGCGGGGCACCGAGGGCGCCCGCTGCACGGGCAGGACGCCACTACATACACCCACACACCTCCTCTTCCTCCCAGCCCTTCAACGACGCCCACCCGCATCCTAGCCGGCCGCGCGTCCCAGGGGGCCGAGGGGGCCGAGGGGGCCCGAAGCGGCCCAGGGAGGGGACGGGGCGACAGCCGGAACCTCGGGGCTGGGGCGCGGGGGGGCGGTGCGGTCGCTGGGGGGAGACGGGTGGGGGCTGGATCCCGTCCTCGCAGGCCTGCGAAGCCCTCCGTGGGGCCGAGGGGGGGGTGGTTGGGGGCGGGGGGCCGGGGGCCGGGCCTGCCCTGCCTGCGGGCCCTCCTCGCCCCGCCCCCAGGCCCCGCCCCCAGGCCCGCCCCCAGGCCCGCCCCCAGCCCCTAGCAATTCCCTGGCACCGCCCCCAGCGACCAAGCCACCCAGCCACCCGCAACACCCCCCCCACCTTCGGCCCGGGCCCGCCTGCACCTTCTCTCCGAAGGACATGCCCTCCGTCCCCCGCGGACCACCGTCCCTTCGGCCCTCAGCCCCGGGGTCCACGCTCCGCGTGCCCAGGACACCAACCAGATGGCCCGACCGCCGGGGGCCTCAGGCCCCCCGTTGGCGCCGGGCTCCGCGCTCCATGACCCCGCGACAGCCAAGACCACGGCGACGCGGGGGCGGCCGGCACCCAGGCCCAAAGAGCCGCTCGGGACACAGCAAGACACACCACAGACACTCGCTCCGCGCCTGGGCCAGGGCGCCGCGCACGCAGGCAGGCACACGGCCCCGCGGCGGTTCGGCTGATGGGCAGGAATGGGAGCGGAACGGCATCCTTGACCCCGTGGCTGCAGGGCCTGCGGCTGCCAGGGCTCCTGACGCAGCTCCAGGGCCTGCGCCCCTCCGGCGGGGTGGCTGCCTCGCCCCCACAGGCCGTGTGGCCCAGCTCCGAGTGCCTGTGTCCTTCCGTCTGTCTGTGTGTGTGTGTGTCGTGGGCACCTGTGTCTGTGTCCCTGCCTGTGCGACGATGGGGTCCGGCGGCGCGGGCGGCCCCGGCTTGGCTTTGAGCCAGGCGGGCTGAAGGACAGGAGAGGCCAGGGGCCGGCCGGCGCCGGCCCCGGCCCGCGGCACACCCCCCCACCCCCCCGCAGCCCCCAGCCCCCAGCGAGCGGCCCGATGTGGGGCGGCGTGCCATCCGGGGAGCCGAGCGGCGGCGACGAGCCCGACAGGCCGGGGACGGGAGCGCGCCCGGGCTCCCGCGACAGACTCGGCTCCGGGGTGCGGGACGCGTCTTGGCCCCCACCCCCCGGCCCGGGCAGGCGCCCTCCGCCACCCCGGGCGCGGCGCGGGAGGCGGTCAGTCCATCAGTCGGGCCGGCAGGCGAGCATGCAGGCAGGCAGGCAGGCGTTCAGGCGGGCCGCACAGGGCGGGCGGAGGAGGGCTGAGGAGCGGCGGGCGCCTGGCCTGGAGAGGCGCAGAGCAGGCTCTTGGGGCGCCCAGCGGCAGCCGTGGACGTCTACGGCCATACCACCCTGAACGCGCCCGATCTCGTCTGATCTCGGAAGCTAAGCAGGGTCGGGCCTGGTTAGTACTTGGATGGGAGACCGCCTGGGAATACCGGGTGCTGTAGGCTTTTTTCCTTCGGCCTTCCTGTCCGTCCCTTTGCCGCCAACACCCCCCTCGCCCAACGCGGCGGCGGCGGCGGCGGCGGCGGCGGCGCCCTCCGGACCACCCCTGCCATGGCCCCCGCCCCGCCGGGACCACCGCAGGGCGCCGCGGGGCACCGAGGGCGCCCGCTGCACGGGCAGGACGCCACTACATACACCACACACCTCCTCTTCCTCCCAGCCCTTCAACGACGCCCACCCGCATCCTAGCCGGCCGCGCGTCCCAGGGGGCCGAGGGGGCCGAGGGGGCCCGAAGCGGCCCAGGGAGGGGACGGGGCGACAGCCGGAACCTCGGGGCTGGGGCGCGGGGGGGCGGTGCGGTCGCTGGGGGGAGACGGGTGGGGGCTGGATCCCGTCCTCGCAGGCCTGCGAGGCCCTCCGTGGGGCCGAGGGGGGGGTGGTTGGGGGCCGGGGGCCGGGGGCCGGGCCTGCCTGCGGGCCCTCCTCGCCCCGCCCCAGGCCCCGCCCCCAGCCCCGCCCCCAGGCCCGCCCCCAGCCCCTAGCAATTCCCTGGCACCGCCCCCAGCGACCAAGCCACCCAGCCACCCGCAACACCCCCCCCACCTTCGGCCCGGGCCCGCCTGCACCTTCTCTCCGAAGGACATGCCCTCCGTCCCCCGCGGACCACCGTCCCTTCGGCTCTCAGCCCCGGGGTCCACGCTCCGCGTGCCCAGGACACCAACCAGATGGCCCGACCGCCGGGGGCCTCAGGCCCCCCGTTGGCGCCGGGCTCCGCGCTCCGTGACCCCGCGACAGCCAAGACCACGGCGACGCGGGGGCGGCCGGCACCCAGGCCCAAAGAGCCGCTCGGGACACAGCAAGACACACCACAGACACTCGCTCCGCGCCTGGGCCAGGGCGCCGCGCACGCACGCAGGCACACGGCCCCGCGGCGGTTCGGCTGATGGGCAGGAATGGGAGCGGAACGGCATCCCTGACACCGTGGCTGCGGGGCCTGCGGCTGCCAGGGCTCCTGACGCAGCTCCAGGGCCTGCGCCCCTCCGGCGGGGTGGCTGCCTCGCCCCCACAGGCCGTGTGGCCCAGCTCCGAGTGCCTGTGTCCTTCCGTCTGTCTGTGTGTGTGTGTGTCGTGGGCACCTGTGTCTGTGTCCCTGCCTGTGCGACGATGGGGTCCGGCGGCGCGGGCGGCCCCGGCTTGGCTTTGAGCCAGGCGGGCTGAAGGACAGGAGAGGCCAGGGGCCGGCCGGCGCCGGCCCCGCGCCCGCGGCACACCCCCCCACCCCCCAGCAGCCCCCAGCCCCCAGCGAGCGGCCCGATGCGGGGCGGCGTGCCATCCGGGGAGCCGAGCGGCGGCGACGAGCCCGACAGGCCGGGGACGGGAGCGCGCCCGGGCTCCCGCGACAGACTCGGCTCCGGGGTGCGGGACGCCTCTTGGCCCCCACCCCCCGGCCCGGGCAGGCGCCCTCCGCCACCCCGGGCGCGGCGCGGGAGGCGGTCAGTCCATCAGTCGGGCCGGCAGGCGAGCATGCAGGCAGGCAGGCAGGCAGGCATTCAGGCGGGCCGCACAGGGCGGGCAGAGGAGGGCTGAGGAGCGGCGGGCGCCTGGCCTGGAGAGGCGCAGAGCAGGCTCTTGGGGCGCCCAGCGGCAGCCGCGGACGTCTACGGCCATACCACCCTGAACGCGCCCGATCTCGTCTGATCTCGGAAGCTAAGCAGGGTCGGGCCTGGTTAGTACTTGGATGGGAGACCGCCTGGGAATACCGGGTGCTGTAGGCTTTTTTCCTTCGGCCTTCCTGTCCGTCCCTTTGCCGCCAACAACCCCCTCGCCCAACGCGGCGGCGGCGGCGGCGGCGGCGGCGGCGCCCTCCGGACCACCCCTGCCATGGCCCCCGCCCCGCCGGGACCACCGCAGGGCGCCGCGGTGCACCGAGGGCGCCCGCTGCACGGGCAGGACGCCACTACATACACCCACACACCTCCTCTTCCTCCCAGCCCTTCAACGACGCCCACCCGCATCCTAGCCGGCCGCGCGTCCCAGGGGGCCGAGGGGGCCGAGGGGGCCCGAAGCGGCCCAGGGAGGGGACGGGGCGACAGCCGGAACCTCGGGGCTGGGGCGCGGGGGGGCGGTGCGGTCGCTGGGGGGAGACGGGTGGGGGCTGGATCCCGTCCTCGCAGGCCTGCGAGGCCCTCCGTGGGGCCGAGGGGGGGGGTGGTTGGGGGCCGGGGGCCGGGGCCGGGCCTGCCTGCGGGCCCTCCTCGCCCCGCCCCAGGCCCCGCCCCCAGGCCCGCCCCCAGGCCCGCCCCCAGCCCCTAGCAATTCCCTGGCACCGCCCCCAGCGACCAAGCCACCCAGCCACCCGCAACACCCCCCCCACCTTCGGCCCGGGCCCGCCTGCACCTTCTCTCCGAAGGACATGCCCTCCGTCCCCCGCGGACCACCGTCCCTTCGGCCCTCAGCCCCGGGGTCCACGCTCCGCGTGCCCAGGACACCAACCAGATGGCCCGACCGCCGGGGGCCTCAGGCCCCCCGTTGGCGCCGGGCTCCGCGCTCCGTGACCCCGCGACAGCCAAGACCACGGCGACGCGGGGGCGGCCGGCACCCAGGCCCAAAGAGCCGCTCGGGACACAGCAAGACACACCACAGACACTCGCTCCGCGCCTGGGCCAGGGCGCCGCGCACGCACGCAGGCACACGGCCCCGCGGCGGTTCGGCTGATGGGCAGGAATGGGAGCGGAACGGCATCCCTGACCCCGTGGCTGCAGGGCCTGCGGCTGCCAGGGCTCCTGACGCAGCTCCAGGGCCTGCGCCCCTCCGGCGGGGTGGCTGCCTCGCCCCCACAGGCCGTGTGGCCCAGCTCCGAGTGCCTGTGTCCTTCCGTCTGTCTGTGTGTGTGTGTGTCGTGGGCACCTGTGTCTGTGTCCCTGCCTGTGCGACGATGGGGTCCGGCGGCGCGGGCGGCCCCGGCTTGGCTTTGAGCCAGGCGGGCTGAAGGACAGGAGAGGCCAGGGGCCGGCCGGCGCCGGCCCCGGCCCGCGGCACACCCCCCCACCCCCCCGCAGCCCCCAGCCCCCAGCGAGCGGCCCGATGCGGGGCGGCGTGCCATCCGGGGAGCCGAGCGGCGGCGACGAGCCCGACAGGCCGGGGACGGGAGCGCGCCCGGGCTCCCGCGACAGACTCGGCTCCGGGGTGCGGGACGCGTCTTGGCCCCCACCCCCCGGCCCGGGCAGGCGCCCTCCGCCACCCCGGGCGCGGCGCGGGAGGCGGTCAGTCCATCAGTCGGGCGTGCAGGCGAGCATGCAGGCAGGCAGGCAGGCGTTCAGGCGGGCCGCACAGGGCGGGCGGAGGAGGGCTGAGGAGCGGCGGGCGCCTGGCCTGGAGAGGCGCAGAGCAGGCTCTTGGGGCGCCCAGCGGCAGCCGCGGACGTCTACGGCCATACCACCCTGAACGCGCCCGATCTCGTCTGATCTCGGAAGCTAAGCAGGGTCGGGCCTGGTTAGTACTTGGATGGGAGACCGCCTGGGAATACCGGGTGCTGTAGGCTTTTTTTCTTCGGCCTTCCTGTCCGTCCCTTTGCCGCCAACACCCCCCTCGCCCAACGCGGCGGCGGCGGCGGCGGCGGCGGCGGTGGCGCCCTCCGGACCACCCCTGCCATGGCCCCCGCCCCGCCGGGACCACCGCAGGGCGCCGCGGGGCACCGAGGGCGCCCGCTGCACGGGCAGGACGCCACTACATACACCACACACCTCCTCTTCCTCCCAGCCCTTCAACGACGCCCACCCGCATCCTAGCCGGCCGCGCGTCCCAGGGGGCCGAGGGGGCCGAGGGGGCCCGAAGCGGCCCAGGGAGGGGACGGGGCGACAGCCGGAACCTCGGGGCTGGGGCGCGGGGGGGCGGTGCGGTCGCTGGGGGGAGACGGGTGGGGGCTGGATCCCGTCCTCGCAGGCCTGCGAGGCCCTCCGTGGGGCCGAGGGGGGGGTGGTTGGGGGCCGGGGGCCGGGGGCCGGGCCTGCCTGCGGGCCCTCCTCGCCCCGCCCCAGGCCCCGCCCCCAGGCCCGCCCCCAGCCCCTAGCAATTCCCTGGCACCGCCCCCAGCGACCAAGCCACCCAGCCACCCGCAACACCCCCCCCACCTTCGGCCCGGGCCCGCCTGCACCTTCTCTCCGAAGGACATGCCCTCCGTCCCCCGCGGACCACCGTCCCTTCGGCCCTCAGCCCCGGGGTCCACGCTCCGCGTGCCCAGGACACCAACCAGATGGCCCGACCGCCGGGGGCCTCAGGCCCCCCGTTGGCGCCGGGCTCCGCGCTCCGTGACCCCGCGACAGCCAAGACCACGGCGACGCGGGGGCGGCCGGCACCCAGGCCCAAAGAGCCGCTCGGGACACAGCAAGACACACCACAGACACTCGCTCCGCGCCTGGGCCAGGGCGCCGCGCACGCACGCAGGCACACGGCCCCGCGGCGGTTCGGCTGATGGGCAGGAATGGGAGCGGAACGGCATCCCTGACCCCGTGGCTGCAGGGCCTGCGGCTGCCAGGGCTCCTGACGCAGCTCCAGGGCCTGCGCCCCTCCGGCGGGGTGGCTGCCTCGCCCCCACAGGCCGTGTGGCCCAGCTCCGAGTGCCTGTGTCCTTCCGTCTGTCTGTGTGTGTGTGTGTCGTGGGCACCTGTGTCTGTGTCCCTGCCTGTGCGACGATGGGGTCCGGCGGCGCGGGCGGCCCCGGCTTGGCTTTGAGCCAGGCGGGCTGAAGGACAGGAGAGGCCAGGGGCCGGCCGGCGCCGGCCCCGGCCCGCGGCACACCCCCCCACCCCCCCGCAGCCCCCAGCCCCCAGCGAGCGGCCCGATGCGGGGCGGCGTGCCATCCGGGGAGCCGAGCGGCGGCGACGAGCCCGACAGGCCGGGGACGGGAGCGCGCCCGGGCTCCCGCGACAGACTCGGCTCCGGGGTGCGGGACGCGTCTTGGCCCCCACCCCCCGGCCCGGGCAGGCGCCCTCCGCCACCCCGGGCGCGGCGCGGGAGGCGGTCAGTCCATCAGTCGGGCCGGCAGGCGAGCATGCAGGCAGGCAGGCAGGCGTTCAGGCGGGCCGCACAGGGCGGGCGGAGGAGGGCTGAGGAGCGGCGGGCGCCTGGCCTGGAGAGGCGCAGAGCAGGCTCTTGGGGCGCCCAGCGGCAGCCGCGGACGTCTACGGCCATACCACCCTGAACGCGCCCGATCTCGTCTGATCTCGGAAGCTAAGCAGGGTCGGGCCTGGTTAGTACTTGGATGGGAGACCGCCTGGGAATACCGGGTGCTGTAGGCTTTTTTTCTTCGGCCTTCCTGTCCGTCCCTTTGCCGCCAACACCCCCTTCGCCCAACGCGGCGGCGGCGGCGGCGGTGCCCTCCGGACCACCCCTGCCATGGCCCCCGCCCCGCCGGGACCACCGCAGGGCGCCGCGGGGCACCGAGGGCGCCCGCTGCACGGGCAGGACGCCACTACATACACCACACACCTCCTCTTCCTCCCAGCCCTTCAACGACGCCCACCCGCATCCTAGCCGGCCGCGCGTCCCAGGGGGCCGAGGGGGCCGAGGGGGCCCGAAGCGGCCCAGGGAGGGGACGGGGCGACAGCCGGAACCTCGGGGCTGGGGCGCGGGGGGGCGGTGCGGTCGCTGGGGGGAGACGGGTGGGGGCTGGATCCCGTCCTCGCAGGCCTGCGAGGCCCTCCGTGGGGCCGAGGGGGGGGTGGTTGGGGGCCGGGGGCCGGGGGCCGGGCCTGCCTGCGGGCCCTCCTCGCCCCGCCCCAGGCCCCGCCCCCAGCCCCGCCCCCAGGCCCGCCCCCAGCCCCTAGCAATTCCCTGGCACCGCCCCCAGCGACCAAGCCACCCAGCCACCCGCAACACCCCCCCCACCTTCGGCCCGGGCCCGCCTGCACCTTCTCTCCGAAGGACATGCCCTCCGTCCCCCGCGGACCACCGTCCCTTCGGCTCTCAGCCCCGGGGTCCACGCTCCGCGTGCCCAGGACACCAACCAGATGGCCCGACCGCCGGGGGCCTCAGGCCCCCCGTTGGCGCCGGGCTCCGCGCTCCGTGACCCCGCGACAGCCAAGACCACGGCGACGCGGGGGCGGCCGGCACCCAGGCCCAAAGAGCCGCTCGGGACACAGCAAGACACACCACAGACACTCGCTCCGCGCCTGGGCCAGGGCGCCGCGCACGCACGCAGGCACACGGCCCCGCGGCGGTTCGGCTGATGGGCAGGAATGGGAGCGGAACGGCATCCCTGACACCGTGGCTGCGGGGCCTGCGGCTGCCAGGGCTCCTGACGCAGCTCCAGGGCCTGCGCCCCTCCGGCGGGGTGGCTGCCTCGCCCCCACAGGCCGTGTGGCCCAGCTCCGAGTGCCTGTGTCCTTCCGTCTGTCTGTGTGTGTGTGTGTCGTGGGCACCTGTGTCTGTGTCCCTGCCTGTGCGACGATGGGGTCCGGCGGCGCGGGCGGCCCCGGCTTGGCTTTGAGCCAGGCGGGCTGAAGGACAGGAGAGGCCAGGGGCCGGCCGGCGCCGGCCCCGCGCCCGCGGCACACCCCCCCACCCCCCCGCAGCCCCCAGCCCCCAGCGAGCGGCCCGATGCGGGGCGGCGTGCCATCCGGGGAGCCGAGCGGCGGCGACGAGCCCGACAGGCCGGGGACGGGAGCGCGCCCGGGCTCCCGCGACAGACTCGGCTCCGGGGTGCGGGACGCCTCTTGGCCCCCACCCCCCGGCCCGGGCAGGCGCCCTCCGCCACCCCGGGCGCGGCGCGGGAGGCGGTCAGTCCATCAGTCGGGCCGGCAGGCGAGCATGCAGGCAGGCAGGCAGGCGTTCAGGCGGGCCGCACAGGGCGGGCGGAGGAGGGCTGAGGAGCGGCGGGCGCCTGGCCTGGAGAGGCGCAGAGCAGGCTCTTGGGGCGCCCAGCGGCAGCCGCGGACGTCTACGGCCATACCACCCTGAACGCGCCCGATCTCGTCTGATCTCGGAAGTTAAGCAGGGTCGGGCCTGGTTAGTACTTGGATGGGAGACCGCCTGGGAATACCGGGTGCTGTAGGCTTTTTTTCTTCGGCCTTCCTGTCCGTCCCTTTGCCGCCAACACCCCCCTCGCCCAACGCGGCGGCGGCGGCGGCGGCGGCGGCGGCGCCCTCCGGACCACCCCTGCCATGGCCCCCGCCCCGCCGGGACCACCGCAGGGCGCCGCGGGGCACCGAGGGCGCCCGCTGCACGGGCAGGACGCCACTACATACACCACACACCTCCTCTTCTTCCCAGCCCTTCAACGACGCCCACCCGCATCCTAGCCGGCCGCGCGTCCCAGGGGGCCGAGGGGGCCGAGGGGGCCCGAAGCGGCCCAGGGAGGGGACGGGGCGACAGCCGGAACCTCGGGGCTGGGGCGCGGGGGGGCGGTGCGGTCGCTGGGGGGAGACGGGTGGGGGCTGGATCCCGTCCTCGCAGGCCTGCGAGGCCCTCCGTGGGGCCGAGGGGGGGGTGGTTGGGGGCCGGGGGCCGGGGGCCGGGCCTGCCTGCGGGCCCTCCTCGCCCCGCCCCAGGCCCGCCCCCAGGCCCGCCCCCAGCCCCTAGCAATTCCCTGGCACCGCCCCCAGCGACCAAGCCACCCAGCCACCCGCAACACCCCCCCCACCTTCGGCCCGGGCCCGCCTGCACCTTCTCTCCGAAGGACATGCCCTCCGTCCCCCGCGGACCACCGTCCCTTCGGCCCTCAGCCCCGGGGTCCACGCTCCGCGTGCCCAGGACACCAACCAGATGGCCCGACCGCCGGGGGCCTCAGGCCCCCCGTTGGCGCCGGGCTCCGCGCTCCGTGACCCCGCGACAGCCAAGACCACGGCGACGCGGGGGCGGCCGGCACCCAGGCCCAAAGAGCCGCTCGGGACACAGCAAGACACACCACAGACACTCGCTCCGCGCCTGGGCCAGGGCGCCGCGCACGCACGCAGGCACACGGCCCCGCGGCGGTTCGGCTGATGCGCAGGAATGGGAGCGGAACGGCATCCCTGACACCGTGGCTGCGGGGCCTGCGGCTGCCAGGGCTCCTGACGCAGCTCCAGGGCCTGCGCCCCTCCGGCGGGGTGGCTGCCTCGCCCCCACAGGCCGTGTGGCCCAGCTCCGAGTGCCTGTGTCCTTCCGTCTGTCTGTGTGTGTGTCGTGGGCACCTGTGTCTGTATCCCTGCCTGTGCGACGATGGGGTCCGGCGGCGCGGGCGGCCCCGGCTTGGCTTTGAGCCAGGCGGGCTGAAGGACAGGAGAGGCCAGGGGCCGGCCGGCGCCGGCCCCGGCCCGCGGCACACCCCCCCACCCCCCCGCAGCCCCCAGCCCCCAGCGAGCGGCCCGATGCGGGGCGGCGTGCCATCCGGGGAGCCGAGCGGCGGCGACGAGCCCGACAGGCCGGGGACGGGAGCGCGCCCGGGCTCCCGCGACAGACTCGGCTCCGGGGTGCGGGACGCGTCTTGGCCCCCACCCCCCGGCCCGGGCAGGCGCCCTCCGCCACCCCGGGCGCGGCGCGGGAGGCGGTCAGTCCATCAGTCGGGCGTGCAGGCGAGCATGCAGGCAGGCAGGCAGGCGTTCAGGCGGGCCGCACAGGGCGGGCGGAGGAGGGCTGAGGAGCGGCGGGCGCCTGGCCTGGAGAGGCGCAGAGCAGGCTCTTGGGGCGCCCAGCGGCAGCCGCGGACGTCTACGGCCATACCACCCTGAACGCGCCCGATCTCGTCTGATCTCGGAAGCTAAGCAGGGTCGGGCCTGGTTAGTACTTGGATGGGAGACCGCCTGGGAATACCGGGTGCTGTAGGCTTTTTTTCTTCGGCCTTCCTGTCCGTCCCTTTGCCGCCAACACCCCCCTCGCCCAACGCGGCGGCGGCGGTGGCGGCGGCGGCGGTGCCCTCCGGACCACCCCTGCCATGGCCCCCGCCCCGCCGGGACCACCGCAGGGCGCCGCGGGGCACCGAGGGCGCCCGCTGCACGGGCAGGACGCCACTACATACACCCACACACCTCCTCTTCCTCCCAGCCCTTCAACGACGCCCACCCGCATCCTAGCCGGCCGCGCGTCCCAGGGGGCCGAGGGGGCCGAGGGGGCCCGAAGCGGCCCAGGGAGGGGACGGGGCGACAGCCGGAACCTCGGGGCTGGGGCGTGGGGGGGCGGTGCGGTCGCTGGGGGGAGACGGGTGGGGGCTGGATCCCGTCCTCGCAGGCCTGCGAGGCCCTCCGTGGGGCCGAGGGGGGGGTGGTTGGGGGCGGGGGGGCCGGGGGCCGGGCCTGCCCTGCCTGCGGGCCCTCCTCGCCCCGCCCCCAGGCCCCGCCCCAGGCCCGCCCCCAGGCCCGCCCCCAGCCCCTAGCAATTCCCTGGCACCGCCCCCAGCGACCAAGCCACCCAGCCACCCGCAACACCCCCCCCACCTTCGGCCCGGGCCCGCCTGCACCTTCTCTCCGAAGGACATGCCCTCCGTCCCCCGCGGACCACCGTCCCTTCGGCCCTCAGCCCCGGGGTCCACGCTCCGCGTGCCCAGGACACCAACCAGATGGCCCGACCGCCGGGGGCCTCAGGCCCCCCGTTGGCGCCGGGCTCCGCGCTCCGTGACCCCGCGACAGCCAAGACCACGGCGACGCGGGGGCGGCCGGCACCCAGGCCCAAAGAGCCGCTCGGGACACAGCAAGACACACCACAGACACTCGCTCCGCGCCTGGGCCAGGGCGCCGCGCACGCACGCAGGCACACGGCCCCGCGGCGGTTCGGCTGATGGGCAGGAATGGGAGCGGAACGGCATCCCTGACCCCGTGGCTGCAGGGCCTGCGGCTGCCAGGGCTCCTGACGCAGCTCCAGGGCCTGCGCCCCTCCGGCGGGGTGGCTGCCTCGCCCCCACAGGCCGTGTGGCCCAGCTCCGAGTGCCTGTGTCCTTCCGTCTGTCTGTGTGTGTGTGTGTCGTGGGCACCTGTGTCTGTGTCCCTGCCTGTGCGACGATGGGGTCCGGCGGCGCGGGCGGCCCCGGCTTGGCTTTGAGCCAGGCGGGCTGAAGGACAGGAGAGGCCAGGGGCCGGCCGGCGCCGGCCCCGGCCCGCGGCACACCCCCCCACCCCCCCGCAGCCCCCAGCCCCCAGCGAGCGGCCCGATGCGGGGCGGCGTGCCATCCGGGGAGCCGAGCGGCGGCGACGAGCCCGACAGGCCGGGGACGGGAGCGCGCCCGGGCTCCCGCGACAGACTCGGCTCCGGGGTGCGGGACGCGTCTTGGCCCCCACCCCCCGGCCCGGGCAGGCGCCCTCCGCCACCCCGGGCGCGGCGCGGGAGGCGGTCAGTCCATCAGTCGGGCGTGCAGGCGAGCATGCAGGCAGGCAGGCAGGCGTTCAGGCGGGCCGCACAGGGCGGGCGGAGGAGGGCTGAGGAGCGGCGGGCGCCTGGCCTGGAGAGGCGCAGAGCAGGCTCTTGGGGCGCCCAGCGGCAGCCGCGGACGTCTTCGGCCATACCACCCTGAACGCGCCCGATCTCGTCTGATCTCGGAAGCTAAGCAGGGTCGGGCCTGGTTAGTACTTGGATGGGAGACCGCCTGGGAATACCGGGTGCTGTAGGCTTTTTTTCTTCGGCCTTCCTGTCCGTCCCTTTGCCGCCAACACCCCCCTCGCCCAACGCGGCGGCGGCGGCGGCGGCGGCGGCGGTGCCCTCCGGACCACCCCTGCCATGGCCCCCGCCCCGCCGGGACCACCGCAGGGCGCCGCGGGGCACCGAGGGCGCCCGCTGCACGGGCAGGACGCCACTACATACACCACACACCTCCTCTTCCTCCCAGCCCTTCAACGACGCCCACCCGCATCCTAGCCGGCCGCGCGTCCCAGGGGGCCGAGGGGGCCGAGGGGGCCCGAAGCGGCCCAGGGAGGGGACGGGGCGACAGCCGGAACCTCGGGGCTGGGGCGCGGGGGGGCGGTGCGGTCGCTGGGGGGAGACGGGTGGGGGCTGGATCCCGTCCTCGCAGGCCTGCGAGGCCCTCCGTGGGGCCGAGGGGGGGTTTGGTTGGGGGCCGGGGGCCGGGGCCGGGCCTGCCTGCGGGCCCTCCTCGCCCCGCCCCAGGCCCCGCCCCCAGGCCCGCCCCCAGGCCCGCCCCCAGCCCCTAGCAATTCCCTGGCACCGCCCCCAGCGACCAAGCCACCCAGCCACCCGCAACACCCCCCCCACCTTCGGCCCGGGCCCGCCTGCACCTTCTCTCCGAAGGACATGCCCTCCGTCCCCCGCGGACCACCGTCCCTTCGGCCCTCAGCCCCGGGGTCCACGCTCCGCGTGCCCAGGACACCAACCAGATGGCCCGACCGCCGGGGGCCTCAGGCCCCCCGTTGGCGCCGGGCTCCGCGCTCCGTGACCCCGCGACAGCCAAGACCACGGCGACGCGGGGGCGGCCGGCACCCAGGCCCAAAGAGCCGCTCGGGACACAGCAAGACACACCACAGACACTCGCTCTGCGCCTGGGCCAGGGCGCCGCGCACGCACGCAGGCACACGGCCCCGCGGCGGTTCGGCTGATGGGCAGGAATGGGAGCGGAACGGCATCCCTGACCCCGTGGCTGCAGGGCCTGCGGCTGCCAGGGCTCCTGACGCAGCTCCAGGGCCTGCGCCCCTCCGGCGGGGTGGCTGCCTCGCCCCCACAGGCCGTGTGGCCCAGCTCCGAGTGCCTGTGTCCTTCCGTCTGTCTGTGTGTGTGTGTGTCGTGGGCACCTGTGTCTGTGTCCCTGCCTGTGCGACGATGGGGTCCGGCGGCGCGGGCGGCCCCGGCTTGGCTTTGAGCCAGGCGGGCTGAAGGACAGGAGAGGCCAGGGGCCGGCCGGCGCCGGCCCCGGCCCGCGGCACACCCCCCCACCCCCCCGCAGCCCCCAGCCCCCAGCGAGCGGCCCGATGCGGGGCGGCGTGCCATCGGGGAGCCGAGCGGCGGCGACGAGCCCGACAGGCCGGGGACGGGAGCGCGCCCGGGCTCCCGCGACAGACTCGGCTCCGGGGTGCGGGACGCGTCTTGGCCCCCACCCCCCGGCCCGGGCAGGCGCCCTCCGCCACCCCGGGCGCGGCGCGGGAGGCGGTCAGTCCATCAGTCGGGCCGGCAGGCGAGCATGCAGGCAGGCAGGCAGGCGTTCAGGCGGGCCGCACAGGGCGGGCGGAGGAGGGCTGAGGAGCGGCGGGCGCCTGGCCTGGAGAGGCGCAGAGCAGGCTCTTGGGGCGCCCAGCGGCAGCCGCGGACGTCTACGGCCATACCACCCTGAACGCGCCCGATCTCGTCTGATCTCGGAAGCTAAGCAGGGTCGGGCCTGGTTAGTACTTGGATGGGAGACCGCCTGGGAATACCGGGTGCTGTAGGCTTTTTTTCTTCGGCCTTCCTGTCCGTCCCTTTGCCGCCAACACCCCCCTCGCCCAACGCGGCGGCGGCGGCGGCGGCGGCGGCGGTGCCCTCCGGACCACGCCTGCCATGGCCCCCGCCCCGCCGGGACCACCGCAGGGCGCCGCGGGGCACCGAGGGCGCCCGCTGCACGGGCAGGACGCCACTACATACACCACACACCTCCTCTTCCTCCCAGCCCTTCAACGACGCCCACCCGCATCCTAGCCGGCCGCGCGTCCCAGGGGGCCGAGGGGGCCGAGGGGGCCCGAAGCGGCCCAGGGAGGGGACGGGGCGACAGCCGGAACCTCGGGGCTGGGGCGCGGGGGGGCGGTGCGGTCGCTGGGGGGAGACGGGTGGGGGCTGGATCCCGTCCTCGCAGGCCTGCGAGGCCCTCCGTGGGGCCGAGGGGGGGTTTGGTTGGGGGCCGGGGGCCGGGGCCGGGCCTGCCTGCGGGCCCTCCTCGCCCCGCCCCAGGCCCCGCCCCCAGGCCCGCCCCCAGGCCCGCCCCCAGCCCCTAGCAATTCCCTGGCACCGCCCCCAGCGACCAAGCCACCCAGCCACCCGCAACACCCCCCCCACCTTCGGCCCGGGCCCGCCTGCACCTTCTCTCCGAAGGACATGCCCTCCGTCCCCCGCGGACCACCGTCCCTTCGGCCCTCAGCCCCGGGGTCCACGCTCCGCGTGCCCAGGACACCAACCAGATGGCCCGACCGCCGGGGGCCTAAGGCCCCCCGTTGGCGCCGGGCTCCGCGCTCCGTGACCCCGCGACAGCCAAGACCACGGCGACGCGGGGGCGGCCGGCACCCAGGCCCAAAGAGCCGCTCGGGACACAGCAAGACACACCACAGACACTCGCTCCGCGCCTGGGCCAGGGCGCCGCGCACGCACGCAGGCACACGGCCCCGCGGCGGTTCGGCTGATGGGCAGGAATGGGAGCGGAACGGCATCCCTGACACCGTGGCTGCAGGGCCTGCGGCTGCCAGGGCTCCTGACGCAGCTCCAGGGCCTGCGCCCCTCCGGCGGGGTGGCTGCCTCGCCCCCACAGGCCGTGTGGCCCAGCTCCGAGTGCCTGTGTCCTTCCGTCTGTCTGTGTGTGTGTGTGTCGTGGGCACCCGTGTCTGTGTCCCTGCCTGTGCGACGATGGGGTCCGGCGGCGCGGGCGGCCCCGGCTTGGCTTTGAGCCAGGCGGGCTGAAGGACAGGAGAGGCCAGGGGCCGGCCGGCGCCGGCCCCGGCCCGCGGCACACCCCCCCACCCCCCCGCAGCCCCCAGCCCCCAGCGAGCGGCCCGATGCGGGGCGGCGTGCCATCGGGGAGCCGAGCGGCGGCGACGAGCCCGACAGGCCGGGGACGGGAGCGCGCCCGGGCTCCCGCGACAGACTCGGCTCCGGGGTGCGGGACGCGTCTTGGCCCCCACCCCCCGGCCCGGGCAGGCGCCCTCCGCCACCCCGGGCGCGGCGCGGGAGGCGGTCAGTCCATCAGTCGGGCGTGCAGGCGAGCATGCAGGCAGGCAGGCAGGCGTTCAGGCGGGCCGCACAGGGCGGGCGGAGGAGGGCTGAGGAGCGGCGGGCGCCTGGCCTGGAGAGGCGCAGAGCAGGCTCTTGGGGCGCCCAGCGGCAGCCGCGGACGTCTACGGCCATACCACCCTGAACGCGCCCGATCTCGTCTGATCTCGGAAGCTAAGCAGGGTCGGGCCTGGTTAGTACTTGGATGGGAGACAGCCTGGGAATACCGGGTGCTGTAGGCTTTTTTTCTTCGGCCTTCCTGTCCGTCCCTTTGCCGCCAACACCCCCCTCGCCCAACGCGGCGGCGGCGGCGGCGGCGGCGGCGGCGCCCTCCGGACCACCCCTGCCATGGCCCCCGCCCCGCCGGGACCACCGCAGGGCGCCGCGGGGCACCGAGGGCGCCCGCTGCACGGGCAGGACGCCACTACATACACCACACACCTCCTCTTCCTCCCAGCCCTTCAACGACGCCCACCCGCATCCTAGCCGGCCGCGCGTCCCAGGGGGCCGAGGGGGCCGAGGGGGCCCGAAGCGGCCCAGGGAGGGGACGGGGCGACAGCCGGAACCTCGGGGCTGGGGCGCGGGGGGGCGGTGCGGTCGCTGGGGGGAGACGGGTGGGGGCTGGATCCCGTCCTCGCAGGCCTGCGAGGCCCTCCGTGGGGCCGAGGGGGGGGTGGTTGGGGGCCGGGGACCAGGGGCGGGGCCTGCCCTGCCTGCGGGCCCTCCTCGCCCCGCCCCAGGCCCCGCCCCCAGGCCACGCCCCCAGGCCCGCCCCCAGGCCCGCCCCCAGCCCCTAGCAATTCCCTGGCACCGCCCCCAGCGACCAAGCCACCCAGCCACCCGCAACACCCCCCCCACCTTCGGCCCGGGCCCGCCTGCACCTTCTCTCCGAAGGACATGCCCTCCGTCCCCCGCGGACCACCGTCCCTTCGGCCCTCAGCCCCGGGGTCCACGCTCCGCGTGCCCAGGCCACCAACCAGATGGCCCGACCGCCGGGGGCCTCAGGCCCCCCGTTGGCGCCGGGCTCCGCGCTCCGTGACCCCGCGACAGCCAAGACCACGGCGACGCGGGGGCGGCCGGCACCCAGGCCCAAAGAGCCGCTCGGGACACAGCAAGACACACCACAGACACTCGCTCCGCGCCTGGGCCAGGGCGCCGCGCACGCACGCAGGCACACGGCCCCGCGGCGGTTCGGCTGATGGGCAGGAATGGGAGCGGAACGGCATCCCTGACACCGTGGCTGCGGGGCCTGCGGCTGCCAGGGCTCCTGACGCAGCTCCAGGGCCTGCGCCCCTCCGGCGGGGTGGCTGCCTCGCCCCCACAGGCCGTGTGGCCCAGCTCCGAGTGCCTGTGTCCTTCCGTCTGTCTGTGTGTGTGTGTGTGTCGTGGGCACCGTGTCTGTGTCCCTGCCTGTGCGACGATGGGGTCCGGCGGCGCGGGCGGCCCCGGCTTGGCTTTGAGCCAGGCGGGCTGAAGGACAGGAGAGGCCAGGGGCCGGCCGGCGCCGGCCCCGGCCCGCGGCACACCCCCCCACCCCCCCGCAGCCCCCAGCCCCCAGCGAGCGGCCCGATGCGGGGCGGCGTGCCATCCGGGGAGCCGAGCGGCGGCGACGAGCCCGACAGGCCGGGGACGGGAGCGCGCCCGGGCTCCCGCGACAGACTCGGCTCCGGGGTGCGGGACGCGTCTTGGCCCCCACCCCCCGGCCCGGGCAGGCGCCCTCCGCCACCCCGGGCGCGGCGCGGGAGGCGGTCAGTCCATCAGTCGGGCCGGCAGGCGAGCATGCAGGCAGGCAGGCAGGCGTTCAGGCGGGCCGCACAGGGCGGGCGGAGGAGGGCTGAGGAGCGGCGGGCGCCTGGCCTGGAGAGGCGCAGAGCAGGCTCTTGGGGCGCCCAGCGGCAGCCGCGGACGTCTACGGCCATACCACCCTGAACGCGCCCGATCTCGTCTGATCTCGGAAGCTAAGCAGGGTCGGGCCTGGTTAGTACTTGGATGGGAGACCGCCTGGGAATACCGGGTGCTGTAGGCTTTTTTTCTTCGGCCTTCCTGTCCGTCCCTTTGCCGCCAACACCCCCCTCGCCCAACGCGGCGGCGGCGGCGGCGGCGGCGGCGGTGCCCTCCGGACCACCCCTGCCATGGCCCCCGCCCCGCCGGGACCACCGCAGGGCGCCGCGGGGCACCGAGGGCGCCCGCTGCACGGGCAGGACGCCACTACATACACCACACACCTCCTCTTCCTCCCAGCCCTTCAACGACGCCCACCCGCATCCTAGCCGGCCGCGCGTCCCAGGGGGCCGAGGGGGCCGAGGGGGCCCGAAGCGGCCCAGGGAGGGGACGGGGCGACAGCCGGAACCTCGGGGCTGGGGCGCGGGGGGGCGGTGCGGTCGCTGGGGGGAGACGGGTGGGGGCTGGATCCCGTCCTCGCAGGCCTGCGAGGCCCTCCGTGGGGCCGAGGGGGGGGTGGTTGGGGGCCGGGGGCCGGGGGCCGGGCCTGCCTGCGGGCCCTCCTCGCCCCGCCCCAGGCCCCGCCCCCAGGCCCGCCCCCAGCCCCTAGCAATTCCCTGGCACCGCCCCCAGCGACCAAGCCACCCAGCCACCCGCAACACCCCCCCCACCTTCGGCCCGGGCCCGCCTGCACCTTCTCTCCGAAGGACATGCCCTCCGTCCCCCGCGGACCACCGTCCCTTCGGCCCTCAGCCCCGGGGTCCACGCTCCGCGTGCCCAGGACACCAACCAGATGGCCCGACCGCCGGGGGCCTCAGGCCCCCCGTTGGCGCCGGGCTCCGCGCTCCGTGACCCCGCGACAGCCAAGACCACGGCGACGCGGGGGCGGCCGGCACCCAGGCCCAAAGAGCCGCTCGGGACACAGCAAGACACACCACAGACACTCGCTCCGCGCCTGGGCCAGGGCGCCGCGCACGCACGCAGGCACACGGCCCCGCGGCGGTTCGGCTGATGGGCAGGAATGGGAGCGGAACGGCATCCCTGACACCGTGGCTGCAGGGCCTGCGGCTGCCAGGGCTCCTGACGCAGCTCCAGGGCCTGCGCCCCTCCGGCGGGGTGGCTGCCTCGCCCCCACAGGCCGTGTGGCCCAGCTCCGAGTGCCTGTGTCCTTCCGTCTGTCTGTGTGTGTGTGTGTCGTGGGCACCTGTGTCTGTGTCCCTGCCTGTGCGACGATGGGGTCCGGCGGCGCGGGCGGCCCCGGCTTGGCTTTGAGCCAGGCGGGCTGAAGGACAGGAGAGGCCAGGGGCCGGCCGGCGCCGGCCCCGGCCCGCGGCACACCCCCCCACCCCCCCGCAGCCCCCAGCCCCCAGCGAGCGGCCCGATGCCGGGCGGCGTGCCATCCGGGGAGCCGAGCGGCGGCGACGAGCCCGACAGGCCGGGGACGGGAGCGCGCCCGGGCTCCCGCGACAGACTCGGCTCCGGGGTGCGGGACGCGTCTTGGCCCCCACCCCCCGGCCCGGGCAGGCGCCCTCCGCCACCCCGGGCGCGGCGCGGGAGGCGGTCAGTCCATCAGTCGGGCCGGCAGGCGAGCATGCAGGCAGGCAGGCAGGCAGGCGTTCAGGCGGGCCGCACAGGGCGGGCGGAGGAGGGCTGAGGAGCGGCGGGCGCCTGGCCTGGAGAGGTGCAGAGCAGGCTCTTGGGGCGCCCAGCGGCAGCCGCGGACGTCTACGGCCATACCACCCTGAACGCGCCCGATCTCGTCTGATCTCGGAAGCTAAGCAGGGTCGGGCCTGGTTAGTACTTGGATGGGAGACCGCCTGGGAATACCGGGTGCTGTAGGCTTTTTTTCTTCGGCCTTCCTGTCCGTCCCTTTGCCGCCAACACCCCCCTCGCCCAACGCGGCGGCGGCGGCGGCGGCGGCGGCGGCGCCCTCCGGACCACCCCTGCCATGGCCCCCGCCCCGCCGGGACCACCGCAGGGCGCCGCGGGGCACCGAGGGCGCCCGCTGCACGGGCAGGACGCCACTACATACACCACACACCTCCTCTTCCTCCCAGCCCTTCAACGACGCCCACCCGCATCCTAGCCGGCCGCGCGTCCCAGGGGGCCGAGGGGGCCGAGGGGGCCCGAAGCGGCCCAGGGAGGGGACGGGGCGACAGCCGGAACCTCGGGGCTGGGGCGCGGGGGGGCGGTGCGGTCGCTGGGGGGAGACGGGTGGGGGCTGGATCCCGTCCTCGCAGGCCTGCGAGGCCCTCCGTGGGGCCGAGGGGGGGGTGGTTGGGGGCCGGGGGCCGGGGGCGGGGCCTGCCCTGCCTGCGGGCCCTCCTCGCCCCGCCCCAGGCCCCGCCCCCAGGCCACGCCCCCAGGCCCGCCCCCAGGCCCGCCCCCAGCCCCTAGCAATTCCCTGGCACCGCCCCCAGCGACCAAGCCACCCAGCCACCCGCAACACCCCCCCCACCTTCGGCCCGGGCCCGCCTGCACCTTCTCTCCGAAGGACATGCCCTCCGTCCCCCGCGGACCACCGTCCCTTCGGCCCTCAGCCCCGGGGTCCACGCTCCGCGTGCCCAGGCCACCAACCAGATGGCCCGACCGCCGGGGGCCTCAGGCCCCCCGTTGGCGCCGGGCTCCGCGCTCCGTGACCCCGCGACAGCCAAGACCACGGCGACGCGGGGGCGGCCGGCACCCAGGCCCAAAGAGCCGCTCGGGACACAGCAAGACACACCACAGACACTCGCTCCGCGCCTGGGCCAGGGCGCCGCGCACGCACGCAGGCACACGGCCCCGCGGCGGTTCGGCTGATGGGCAGGAATGGGAGCGGAACGGCATCCCTGACACCGTGGCTGCGGGGCCTGCGGCTGCCAGGGCTCCTGACGCAGCTCCAGGGCCTGCGCCCCTCCGGCGGGGTGGCTGCCTCGCCCCCACAGGCCGTGTGGCCCAGCTCCGAGTGCCTGTGTCCTTCCGTCTGTCTGTGTGTGTGTGTGTCGTGGGCACCCGTGTCTGTGTCCCTGCCTGTGCGACGATGGGGTCCGGCGGCGCGGGCGGCCCCGGCTTGGCTTTGAGCCAGGCGGGCTGAAGGACAGGAGAGGCCAGGGGCCGGCCGGCGCCGGCCCCGGCCCGCGGCACACCCCCCCACCCCCCCGCAGCCCCCAGCCCCCAGCGAGCGGCCCGATGCGGGGCGGCGTGCCATCGGGGAGCCGAGCGGCGGCGACGAGCCCGACAGGCCGGGGACGGGAGCGCGCCCGGGCTCCCGCGACAGACTCGGCTCCGGGGTGCGGGACGCGTCTTGGCCCCCACCCCCCGGCCCGGGCAGGCGCCCTCCGCTACCCCGGGCGCGGCGCGGGAGGCGGTCAGTCCATCAGTCGGGCCGGCAGGCGAGCATGCAGGCAGGCAGGCAGGCGTTCAGGCGGGCCGCACAGGGCGGGCGGAGGAGGGCTGAGGAGCGGCGGGCGCCTGGCCTGGAGAGGCGCAGAGCAGGCTCTTGGGGCGCCCAGCGGCAGCCGCGGACGTCTACGGCCATACCACCCTGAACGCGCCCGATCTCGTCTGATCTCGGAAGCTAAGCAGGGTCGGGCCTGGTTAGTACTTGGATGGGAGACAGCCTGGGAATACCGGGTGCTGTAGGCTTTTTTTCTTCGGCCTTCCTGTCCGTCCCTTTGCCGCCAACACCCCCCTCGCCCAACGCGGCGGCGGCGGCGGCGGCGGCGGCGGCGCCCTCCGGACCACCCCTGCCATGGCCCCCGCCCCGCCGGGACCACCGCAGGGCGCCGCGGGGCACCGAGGGCGCCCGCTGCACGGGCAGGACGCCACTACATACACCACACACCTCCTCTTCCTCCCAGCCCTTCAACGACGCCCACCCGCATCCTAGCCGGCCGCGCGTCCCAGGGGGCCGAGGGGGCCGAGGGGGCCCGAAGCGGCCCAGGGAGGGGACGGGGCGACAGCCGGAACCTCGGGGCTGGGGCGCGGGGGGGCGGTGCGGTCGCTGGGGGGAGACGGGTGGGGGCTGGATCCCGTCCTCGCAGGCCTGCGAGGCCCTCCGTGGGGCCGAGGGGGGGGTGGTTGGGGGCCGGGGGCCAGGGGCGGGGCCTGCCCTGCCTGCGGGCCCTCCTCGCCCCGCCCCAGGCCCCGCCCCCAGGCCCCGCCCCCAGGCCCGCCCCCAGGCCCGCCCCCAGCCCCTAGCAATTCCCTGGCACCGCCCCCAGCGACCAAGCCACCCAGCCACCCGCAACACCCCCCCCACCTTCGGCCCGGGCCCGCCTGCACCTTCTCTCCGAAGGACATGCCCTCCGTCCCCCGCGGACCACCGTCCCTTCGGCCCTCAGCCCCGGGGTCCACGCTCCGCGTGCCCAGGCCACCAACCAGATGGCCCGACCGCCGGGGGCCTCAGGCCCCCCGTTGGCGCCGGGCTCCGCGCTCCGTGACCCCGCGACAGCCAAGACCACGGCGACGCGGGGGCGGCCGGCACCCAGGCCCAAAGAGCCGCTCGGGACACAGCAAGACACACCACAGACACTCGCTCCGCGCCTGGGCCAGGGCGCCGCGCACGCACGCAGGCACACGGCCCCGCGGCGGTTCGGCTGATGGGCAGGAATGGGAGCGGAACGGCATCCCTGACACCGTGGCTGCGGGGCCTGCGGCTGCCAGGGCTCCTGACGCAGCTCCAGGGCCTGCGCCCCTCCGGCGGGGTGGCTGCCTCGCCCCCACAGGCCGTGTGGCCCAGCTCCGAGTGCCTGTGTCCTTCCGTCTGTCTGTGTGTGTGTGTGTGTCGTGGGCACCCGTGTCTGTGTCCCTGCCTGTGCGACGATGGGGTCCGGCGGCGCGGGCGGCCCCGGCTTGGCTTTGAGCCAGGCGGGCTGAAGGACAGGAGAGGCCAGGGGCCGGCCGGCGCCGGCCCCGGCCCGCGGCACACCCCCCCACCCCCCCGCAGCCCCCAGCCCCCAGCGAGCGGCCCGATGCGGGGCGGCGTGCCATCCGGGGAGCCGAGCGGCGGCGACGAGCCCGACAGGCCGGGGACGGGAGCGCGCCCGGGCTCCCGCGACAGACTCGGCTCCGGGGTGCGGGACGCGTCTTGGCCCCCACCCCCCGGCCCGGGCAGGCGCCCTCCGCCACCCCGGGCGCGGCGCGGGAGGCGGTCAGTCCATCAGTCGGGCCGGCAGGCGAGCATGCAGGCAGGCAGGCAGGCGTTCAGGCGGGCCGCACAGGGCGGGCGGAGGAGGGCTGAGGAGCGGCGGGCGCCTGGCCTGGAGAGGCGCAGAGCAGGCTCTTGGGGCGCCCAGCGGCAGCCGCGGACGTCTACGGCCATACCACCCTGAACGCGCCCGATCTCGTCTGATCTCGGAAGCTAAGCAGGGTCGGGCCTGGTTAGTACTTGGATGGGAGACCGCCTGGGAATACCGGGTGCTGTAGGCTTTTTTTCTTCGGCCTTCCTGTCCGTCCCTTTGCCGCCAACACCCCCCTCGCCCAACGCGGCGGCGGCGGCGGCGGCGGCGGCGGTGCCCTCCGGACCACCCCTGCCATGGCCCCCGCCCCGCCGGGACCACCGCAGGGCGCCGCGGGGCACCGAGGGCGCCCGCTGCACGGGCAGGACGCCACTACATACACCACACACCTCCTCTTCCTCCCAGCCCTTCAACGACGCCCACCCGCATCCTAGCCGGCCGCGCGTCCCAGGGGGCCGAGGGGGCCGAGGGGGCCCGAAGCGGCCCAGGGAGGGGACGGGGCGACAGCCGGAACCTCGGGGCTGGGGCGCGGGGGGGCGGTGCGGTCGCTGGGGGGAGACGGGTGGGGGCTGGATCCCGTCCTCGCAGGCCTGCGAGGCCCTCCGTGGGGCCGAGGGGGGGGTGGTTGGGGGCCGGGGGCCGGGGGCCGGGCCTGCCTGCGGGCCCTCCTCGCCCCGCCCCAGGCCCCGCCCCCAGGCCCGCCCCCAGCCCCTAGCAATTCCCTGGCACCGCCCCCAGCGACCAAGCCACCCAGCCACCCGCAACACCCCCCCCACCTTCGGCCCGGGCCCGCCTGCACCTTCTCTCCGAAGGACATGCCCTCCGTCCCCCGCGGACCACCGTCCCTTCGGCCCTCAGCCCCGGGGTCCACGCTCCGCGTGCCCAGGACACCAACCAGATGGCCCGACCGCCGGGGGCCTCAGGCCCCCCGTTGGCGCCGGGCTCCGCGCTCCGTGACCCCGCGACAGCCAAGACCACGGCGACGCGGGGGCGGCCGGCACCCAGGCCCAAAGAGCCGCTCGGGACACAGCAAGACACACCACAGACACTCGCTCCGCGCCTGGGCCAGGGCGCCGCGCACGCACGCAGGCACACGGCCCCGCGGCGGTTCGGCTGATGGGCAGGAATGGGAGCGGAACGGCATCCCTGACACCGTGGCTGCAGGGCCTGCGGCTGCCAGGGCTCCTGACGCAGCTCCAGGGCCTGCGCCCCTCCGGCGGGGTGGCTGCCTCGCCCCCACAGGCCGTGTGGCCCAGCTCCGAGTGCCTGTGTCCTTCCGTCTGTCTGTGTGTGTGTGTGTCGTGGGCACCTGTGTCTGTGTCCCTGCCTGTGCGACGATGGGGTCCGGCGGCGCGGGCGGCCCCGGCTTGGCTTTGAGCCAGGCGGGCTGAAGGACAGGAGAGGCCAGGGGCCGGCCGGCGCCGGCCCCGGCCCGCGGCACACCCCCCCACCCCCCCGCAGCCCCCAGCCCCCAGCGAGCGGCCCGATGCGGGGCGGCGTGCCATCCGGGGAGCCGAGCGGCGGCGACGAGCCCGACAGGCCGGGGACGGGAGCGCGCCCGGGCTCCCGCGACAGACTCGGCTCCGGGGTGCGGGACGCGTCTTGGCCCCCACCCCCCGGCCCGGGCAGGCGCCCTCCGCCACCCCGGGCGCGGCGCGGGAGGCGGTCAGTCCATCAGTCGGGCCGGCAGGCGAGCATGCAGGCAGGCAGGCAGGCGATCAGGCGGGCCGCACAGGGCGGGCGGAGGAGGGCTGAGGAGCGGCGGGCGCCTGGCCTGGAGAGGCGCAGAGCAGGCTCTTGGGGCGCCCAGCGGCAGCCGCGGACGTCTACGGCCATACCACCCTGAACGCGCCCGATCTCGTCTGATCTCGGAAGCTAAGCAGGGTCGGGCCTGGTTAGTACTTGGATGGGAGACCGCCTGGGAATACCGGGTGCTGTAGGCTTTTTTTCTTCGGCCTTCCTGTCCGTCCCTTTGCCGCCAACACCCCCCTCGCCCAACGCGGCGGCGGCGGCGGCGGCGGCGCCCTCCGGACCACCCCTGCCATGGCCCCCGCCCCGCCGGGACCACCGCAGGGCGCCGCGGGGCACCGAGGGCGCCCGCTGCACGGGCAGGACGCCACTACATACACCACACACCTCCTCTTCCTCCCAGCCCTTCAACGACGCCCACCCGCATCCTAGCCGGCCGCGCGTCCCAGGGGGCCGAGGGGGCCGAGGGGGCCCGAAGCGGCCCAGGGAGGGGACGGGGCGACAGCCGGAACCTCGGGGCTGGGGCGCGGGGGGGCGGTGCGGTCGCTGGGGGGAGACGGGTGGGGGCTGGATCCCGTCCTCGCAGGCCTGCGAGGCCCTCCGTGGGGCCGAGGGGGGGGTGGTTGGGGGCCGGGGGCCGGGGGCGGGGCCTGCCCTGCCTGCGGGCCCTCCTCGCCCCGCCCCAGGCCCCGCCCCCAGGCCACGCCCCCAGGCCCGCCCCCAGGCCCGCCCCCAGCCCCTAGCAATTCCCTGGCACCGCCCCCAGCGACCAAGCCACCCAGCCACCCGCAACACCCCCCCCACCTTCGGCCCGGGCCCGCCTGCACCTTCTCTCCGAAGGACATGCCCTCCGTCCCCCGCGGACCACCGTCCCTTCGGCCCTCAGCCCCGGGGTCCACGCTCCGCGTGCCCAGGCCACCAACCAGATGGCCCGACCGCCGGGGGCCTCAGGCCCCCCGTTGGCGCCGGGCTCCGCGCTCCGTGACCCCGCGACAGCCAAGACCACGGCGACGCGGGGGCGGCCGGCACCCAGGCCCAAAGAGCCGCTCGGGACACAGCAAGACACACCACAGACACTCGCTCCGCGCCTGGGCCAGGGCGCCGCGCACGCACGCAGGCACACGGCCCCGCGGCGGTTCGGCTGATGGGCAGGAATGGGAGCGGAACGGCATCCCTGACACCGTGGCTGCGGGGCCTGCGGCTGCCAGGGCTCCTGACGCAGCTCCAGGGCCTGCGCCCCTCCGGCGGGGTGGCTGCCTCGCCCCCACAGGCCGTGTGGCCCAGCTCCGAGTGCCTGTGTCCTTCCGTCTGTCTGTGTGTGTGTGTGTGTCGTGGGCACCCGTGTCTGTGTCCCTGCCTGTGCGACGATGGGGTCCGGCGGCGCGGGCGGCCCCGGCTTGGCTTTGAGCCAGGCGGGCTGAAGGACAGGAGAGGCCAGGGGCCGGCCGGCGCCGGCCCCGGCCCGCGGCACACCCCCCCACCCCCCCGCAGCCCCCAGCCCCCAGCGAGCGGCCCGATGCGGGGCGGCGTGCCATCCGGGGAGCCGAGCGGCGGCGACGAGCCCGACAGGCCGGGGACGGGAGCGCGCCCGGGCTCCCGCGACAGACTCGGCTCCGGGGTGCGGGACGCGTCTTGGCCCCCACCCCCCGGCCCGGGCAGGCGCCCTCCGCCACCCCGGGCGCGGCGCGGGAGGCGGTCAGTCCATCAGTCGGGCCGGCAGGCGAGCATGCAGGCAGGCAGGCAGGCGTTCAGGCGGGCCGCACAGGGCGGGCGGAGGAGGGCTGAGGAGCGGCGGGCGCCTGGCCTGGAGAGGCGCAGAGCAGGCTCTTGGGGCGCCCAGCGGCAGCCGCGGACGTCTACGGCCATACCACCCTGAACGCGCCCGATCTCGTCTGATCTCGGAAGCTAAGCAGGGTCGGGCCTGGTTAGTACTTGGATGGGAGACCGCCTGGGAATACCGGGTGCTGTAGGCTTTTTTCCTTCGGCCTTCCTGTCCGTCCCTTTGCCGCCAACACCCCCCTCGCCCAACGCGGCGGCGGCGGCGGCGGCGGCGGCGGCGCCCTCCGGACCACCCCTGCCATGGCCCCCGCCCCGCCGGGACCACCGCAGGGCGCCGCGGGGCACCGAGGGCGCCCGCTGCACGGGCAGGACGCCACTACATACACCACACACCTCCTCTTCCTCCCAGCCCTTCAACGACGCCCACCCGCATCCTAGCCGGCCGCGCGTCCCAGGGGGCCGAGGGGGCCGAGGGGGCCCGAAGCGGCCCAGGGAGGGGACGGGGCGACAGCCGGAACCTCGGGGCTGGGGCGCGGGGGGGCGGTGCGGTCGCTGGGGGGAGACGGGTGGGGGCTGGATCCCGTCCTCGCAGGCCTGCGAGGCCCTCCGTGGGGCCGAGGGGGGGGGGGTTGGGGGCCGGGGGCCGGGGGCCGGGCCTGCCCTGCCTGCGGGCCCTCCTCGCCCCGCCCCAGGCCCCGCCCCCAGGCCCGCCCCCAGCCCCTAGCAATTCCCTGGCACCGCCCCCAGCGACCAAGCCACCCAGCCACCCGCAACACCCCCCCCACCTTCGGCCCGGGCCCGCCTGCACCTTCTCTCCGAAGGACATGCCCTCCGTCCCCCGCGGACCACCGTCCCTTCGGCCCTCAGCCCCGGGGTCCACGCTCCGCGTGCCCAGGACACCAACCAGATGGCCCGACCGCCGGGGGCCTCAGGCCCCCCGTTGGCGCCGGGCTCCGCGCTCCGTGACCCCGCGACAGCCAAGACCACGGCGACGCGGGGGCGGCCGGCACCCAGGCCCAAAGAGCCGCTCGGGACACAGCAAGACACACCACAGACACTCGCTCCGCGCCTGGGCCAGGGCGCCGCGCACGCACGCAGGCACACGGCCCCGCGGCGGTTCGGCTGATGGGCAGGAATGGGAGCGGAACGGCATCCCTGACCCCGTGGCTGCGGGGCCTGCGGCTGCCAGGGCTCCTGACGCAGCTCCAGGGCCTGCGCCCCTCCGGCGGGGTGGCTGCCTCGCCCCCACAGGCCGTGTGGCCCAGCTCCGAGTGCCTGTGTCCTTCCGTCTGTCTGTGTGTGTGTGTGTCGTGGGCACCTGTGTCTGTGTCCCTGCCTGTGCGACGATGGGGTCCGGCGGCGCGGGCGGCCCCGGCTTGGCTTTGAGCCAGGCGGGCTGAAGGACAGGAGAGGCCAGGGGCAGGCCGGCGCCGGCCCCGGCCCGCGGCACACCCCCCCACCCCCCCGCAGCCCCCAGCCCCCAGCGAGCGGCCCGATGCGGGGCGGCGTGCCATCCGGGGAGCCGAGCGGCGGCGACGAGCCCGACAGGCCGGGGACGGGAGCGCGCCCGGGCTCCCGCGACAGACTCGGCTCCGGGGTGCGGGACGCGTCTTGGCCCCCACCCCCCGGCCCGGGCAGGCGCCCTCCGCCACCCCGGGCGCGGCGCGGGAGGCGGTCAGTCCATCAGTCGGGCCGGCAGGCGAGCATGCAGGCAGGCAGGCAGGCGTTCAGGCGGGCCGCACAGGGCGGGCGGAGGAGGGCTGAGGAGCGGCGGGCGCCTGGCCTGGAGAGGCGCAGAGCAGGCTCTTGGGGCGCCCAGCGGCAGCCGCGGACGTCTACGGCCATACCACCCTGAACGCGCCCGATCTCGTCTGATCTCGGAAGCTAAGCAGGGTCGGGCCTGGTTAGTACTTGGATGGGAGACCGCCTGGGAATACCGGGTGCTGTAGGCTTTTTTTCTTCGGCCTTCCTGTCCGTCCCTTTGCCGCCAACACCCCCCTCGCCCAACGCGGCGGCGGCGGCGGCGGCGGCGGCGGCGGCGCCCTCCGGACCACCCCTGCCATGGCCCCCGCCCCGCGGGGACCACCGCAGGGCGCCGCGGGGCACCGAGGGCGCCCGCTGCACGGGCAGGACGCCACTACATACACCACACACCTCCTCTTCCTCCCAGCCCTTCAACGACGCCCACCCGCATCCTAGCCGGCCGCGCGTCCCAGGGGGCCGAGGGGGCCGAGGGGGCCCGAAGCGGCCCAGGGAGGGGACGGGGCGACAGCCGGAACCTCGGGGCTGGGGCGCGGGGGGCGGTGCGGTCGCTGGGGGGAGACGGGTGGGGGCTGGATCCCGTCCTCGCAGGCCTGCGAGGCCCTCCGTGGGGCCGAGGGGGGGGTGGTTGGGGGCCGGGGGCCGGGGGCCGGGCCTGCCCTGCCTGCGGGCCCTCCTCGCCCCGCCCCAGGCCCCGCCCCCAGGCCCGCCCCCAGCCCCTAGCAATTCCCTGGCACCGCCCCCAGCGACCAAGCCACCCAGCCACCCGCAACACCCCCCCACCTTCGGCCCGGGCCCGCCTGCACCTTCTCTCCGAAGGACATGCCCTCCGTCCCCCGCGGACCACCGTCCCTTCGGCCCTCAGCCCCGGGGTCCACGCTCCGCGTGCCCAGGACACCAACCAGATGGCCCGACCGCCGGGGGCCTCAGGCCCCCCGTTGGCGCCGGGCTCCGCGCTCCGTGACCCCGCGACAGCCAAGACCACGGCGACGCGGGGGCGGCCGGCACCCAGGCCCAAAGAGCCGCTCGGGACACAGCAAGACACACCACAGACACTCGCTCCGCGCCTGGGCCAGGGCGCCGCGCACGCACGCAGGCACACGGCCCCGCGGCGGTTCGGCTGATGGGCAGGAATGGGAGCGGAACGGCATCCCTGACACCGTGGCTGCAGGGCCTGCGGCTGCCAGGGCTCCTGACGCAGCTCCAGGGCCTGCGCCCCTCCGGCGGGGTGGCTGCCTCGCCCCCACAGGCCGTGTGGCCCAGCTCCGAGTGCCTGTGTCCTTCCGTCTGTCTGTGTGTGTGTGTGTCGTGGGCACCTGTGTCTGTGTCCCTGCCTGTGCGACGATGGGGTCCGGCGGCGCGGGCGGCCCCGGCTTGGCTTTGAGCCAGGCGGGCTGAAGGACAGGAGAGGCCAGGGGCCGGCCGGCGCCGGCCCCGGCCCGCGGCACACCCCCCCACCCCCCCGCAGCCCCCAGCCCCCAGCGAGCGGCCCGATGCGGGGCGGCGTGCCATCCGGGGAGCCGAGCGGCGGCGACGAGCCCGACAGGCCGGGGACGGGAGCGCGCCCGGGCTCCCGCGACAGACTCGGCTCCGGGGTGCGGGACGCGTCTTGGCCCCCACCCCCCGGCCCGGGCAGGCGCCCTCCGCCACCCCGGGCGCGGCGCGGGAGGCGGTCAGTCCATCAGTCGGGCCGGCAGGCGAGCATGCAGGCAGGCAGGCAGGCGTTCAGGCGGGCCGCACAGGGCGGGCGGAGGAGGGCTGAGGAGCGGCGGGCGCCTGGCCTGGAGAGGCGCAGAGCAGGCTCTTGGGGCGCCCAGCGGCAGCCGCGGACGTCTACGGCCATA
>NW_027326513.1:0-58661 GCF_048164855.1 Canis lupus baileyi
TCATGGTGAACAGTTAGTTTTCTTAATGTACTGTTGGATCCTATTGGCCAGTGTCTTGTTGAGAACTTTTGCATCCATGTTCATCAGGGATATTGGTCTCTAATTCTCCTTTTCGGTGGGGTCTTGGTCTGGTTTTAGAAATAAAGTGATGCTGGCCTCAAGAACGAATTTGGAAGTACTCCATCTCTTCCTGTCTTTCGAAACAGATGTAGTAGAATAGGTATGGTTTCTTCTTTAAAGGTTCGATAGAATTCCCCTGGGAAGCCATCTGGCCCTGGACTTGCGTGTCTTGGGAGGTTTCTGATGACTGCTTCAAATTCCTCCCTGGTTTTCGGCCCGTTCGGGTTTTCTATTTCTTCCCCTTTCCAATTTTGGTAGTCTGTGGCCTTCCAGGAATGCGTCCGCTTCCTCTAGATTGCCTAACTTATTGGCGTATAGCTCTTCCTACTATGTTTATCATTTTATTATTTATTTTTTTAATAATAAATTTATTTATTTATTGGTGTTCCATTTACCAACATACAGAATAACACATGCCAGTGCTCATCCCGTGAAGTGTCCCTGTCAGTGCCCGTCACCCACTCACCCCACCCCCGCCCTCCTCCCCTTCCACCACCCCTTGTTCGTTTCCCAGAGTTAGGAGTCTTTACGTTCTGTCTCCCGTTCTGATATTTCCCACACATTTCTCCTCCCTTCCCTTAGAATCCCTTTCACTATTATTTATATTCCCCAAACGAATGAGAACATACACTGTTTGTCCTTCTCCGATTGACTCACTTCACTCAGCGTAATACCCTCCACTTCCATCCACGTGGAAGCAAATGCTGGGTATCTGTCGTTTCTAATGCCTGAGTAATATTCCATTGCGTACGTGAACCTCATCTATCTTCTTTAGCCATTCATCTTTCGATGGAAACCGAGGCTCCTTCCACAGTTTGGCTATTGTGGACATTGCTGCTGGAAACATCGGGGTGCAGGTGTCCCGCCGTTTCAATGCATCTGAAACTCTGGGGTCAATCCCCAGCAGTGCAATTGCTGGGTCGTAGACCAGGTCTATCTGTAACTCTTCTAGGATCCTCCACACAGTTTTCCAGAGTGGCTGCACCAGTTCACATTCCCACCAACAGGGTAAGAGGGTTCCCTTTTCTCCGCATCCTCTCCAACATTTGTGGTCTCCTGCCTTGTTTATTTTCCACATTCTCACTGGTGTGAGGTGGTATGTCATTGAGGTTTTGATTTGTATTTCCCTGATGGCAAGTGATGCAGAGCATTTTCTCATGTGCATGTTGGCCATGCGTATGACTTCCTCTGTGAGATCTCTCTTCACGTCTTTTGCCCATTTCATGATCGGATTGTTTGTTTCTCTGGTGTCGAGTTTAAGAAGTTCTTCGTAGATCCTGGAAACTAGCCCTTTATCTGATACGTCATTTGCAAATATCTTCTCCCACTGTGTAGGTTGTCTTTTAGTTTTGTTGATGGTATCCTTTGCTGTGCGAAAGCTTCTTGTCTTGATGAAGTCCCAATAGTTCCTTTTTGCTTTTGTTTCTTTGGCCTTCATGGATGTATCTTGGCAAGAAGTTACTGTGGCCGATTTCCAAAAAGGCGTTTGTTGCCTGTGTTCTCCTCTGGGATTTTGATGGACCCTTGTCTCCCATTTAGATCTTTCATCCATTTTGAGTTATCTCGAAATGTGTATGGTGCAAGAAGAGAGTGGTCTAGTTTCATTCATTCTTCTGCGTGTGGATGTGCAATTTTCCAGGCCACCATTTCCTGAAGAGACTGTGTTGCTTCCAGTGGATAGTCTTTCCTCCTTTATCGAATATTAGGTGACCATGAAGTTCAGGGGCCACTTCTGGGTTCTCTATTGTGTTCCACTGATCCATGTGTCTGTTTTTGTGCCAGTACCACACTGTCTCGATGACCGCAGCTTTGTAGTACAACCTGAAATCTGGCATTGTGGTGATGCCCCCAGATATGGTTTTCTTTTCTAAAATTCCCCTGGCTATTCGCGGTCTTTTCTGATTCCATACAGATCTTAAAATAACTTGTTCTAACTCTCTCAAGGGAGTCCATGGTATTTTGATAGGGAGCGCATTAAACGTGTAAATGGCCCTGGGTAACATGGACACTTTCAAAAGGTTAATTCTGCCAATCCATGAGCATGGAATACGTTTCCATCTCTTTGTGTCTTCCTCGATAGCTCTCAGAAGTGCTCTATAGCTTTTAGGGTATAGCTCCTTTGCCTCTTCGGTTAGGTTTATTCCTAGGTATCTTACGCTTCTGGGTGCAGTTGTCAATGGGATTGGCGCCTTAATTTCCCTTTCTTCAGTCTCATTGTCAGTGTATGGAAATGCCACTGATTTCTGGCATTGACCTTGTATCCTGCCATGCTACCAAACTGCCGTATGAGTTCTAGCAATCTTGGGGTGGATGCTTCTGCGTTTTCTGCGTAGACTGTCATGTCATTCGGCGAAGAGGGAGAGTTTGACTGCTTCTTTGCCAATTTGATGGCCTTCAAGGTCTCTTCGTCGTCTGATTGCTGAGGCTAGAACTTCCAGGACTCTTGTGGAATAGCAGTGGTGAGTGTGGACCTCCCTGTCTTGTTCCTGATCTTAGGGGAAAGGCTCCCAGTGCTTCCGCATTGAGAATATTTGCTGTGGGCTTTTCGTACCAGGCTTTGAAGATGTTGTGGAATGATCCCTCTATCCCTACACTCTGAAGAGTTTTATCATGAATGGATGCTGTGTTTTCTTAAATGCTTTCTCTGCGTCTAACGAGAGGATCATGCGGTTCTTGTTTCGTCTGTTGCTGATATGATGAATCACATTGATTTTTTATTTTATATATATATATGTGTATATATATATATATATATATATATACATATATATATTTTTTTTTTCGTGTTGAACCAGCCTTGTGTCCCAGGGATGAATCCTATTTGCTCATGGTGAACAGTTAGTTTTCTTAATGTACTGTTGGATCCTATTGGCCAGTGTCTTGTTGAGAACTTTTGCATCCATGTTCATCAGGGATATTGGTCTCTAATTCTCCTTTTCGGTGGGGTCTTGGTCTGGTTTTAGAAATAAAGTGATGCTGGCCTCAAGAACGAATTTGGAAGTACTCCATCTCTTCCTGTCTTTCGAAACAGATGTAGTAGAATAGGTATGGTTTCTTCTTTAAAGGTTCGATAGAATTCCCCTGGGAAGCCATCTGGCCCTGGACTTGCGTGTCTTGGGAGGTTTCTGATGACTGCTTCAAATTCCTCCCTGGTTTTCGGCCCGTTCGGGTTTTCTATTTCTTCCCCTTTCCAATTTTGGTAGTCTGTGGCCTTCCAGGAATGCGTCCGCTTCCTCTAGATTGCCTAACTTATTGGCGTATAGCTCTTCCTACTATGTTTATCATTTTATTATTTATTTTTTTAATAATAAATTTATTTATTTATTGGTGTTCCATTTACCAACATACAGAATAACACATGCCAGTGCTCATCCCGTGAAGTGTCCCTGTCAGTGCCCGTCACCCACTCACCCCACCCCCGCCCTCCTCCCCTTCCACCACCCCTTGTTCGTTTCCCAGAGTTAGGAGTCTTTACGTTCTGTCTCCCGTTCTGATATTTCCCACACATTTCTCCTCCCTTCCCTTAGAATCCCTTTCACTATTATTTATATTCCCCAAACGAATGAGAACATACACTGTTTGTCCTTCTCCGATTGACTCACTTCACTCAGCGTAATACCCTCCACTTCCATCCACGTGGAAGCAAATGCTGGGTATCTGTCGTTTCTAATGCCTGAGTAATATTCCATTGCGTACGTGAACCTCATCTATCTTCTTTAGCCATTCATCTTTCGATGGAAACCGAGGCTCCTTCCACAGTTTGGCTATTGTGGACATTGCTGCTGGAAACATCGGGGTGCAGGTGTCCCGCCGTTTCAATGCATCTGAAACTCTGGGGTCAATCCCCAGCAGTGCAATTGCTGGGTCGTAGACCAGGTCTATCTGTAACTCTTCTAGGATCCTCCACACAGTTTTCCAGAGTGGCTGCACCAGTTCACATTCCCACCAACAGGGTAAGAGGGTTCCCTTTTCTCCGCATCCTCTCCAACATTTGTGGTCTCCTGCCTTGTTTATTTTCCACATTCTCACTGGTGTGAGGTGGTATGTCATTGAGGTTTTGATTTGTATTTCCCTGATGGCAAGTGATGCAGAGCATTTTCTCATGTGCATGTTGGCCATGCGTATGACTTCCTCTGTGAGATCTCTCTTCACGTCTTTTGCCCATTTCATGATCGGATTGTTTGTTTCTCTGGTGTCGAGTTTAAGAAGTTCTTCGTAGATCCTGGAAACTAGCCCTTTATCTGATACGTCATTTGCAAATATCTTCTCCCACTGTGTAGGTTGTCTTTTAGTTTTGTTGATGGTATCCTTTGCTGTGCGAAAGCTTCTTGTCTTGATGAAGTCCCAATAGTTCCTTTTTGCTTTTGTTTCTTTGGCCTTCATGGATGTATCTTGGCAAGAAGTTACTGTGGCCGATTTCCAAAAAGGCGTTTGTTGCCTGTGTTCTCCTCTGGGATTTTGATGGACCCTTGTCTCCCATTTAGATCTTTCATCCATTTTGAGTTATCTCGAAATGTGTATGGTGCAAGAAGAGAGTGGTCTAGTTTCATTCATTCTTCTGCCTGTGGATGTGCAATTTTCCAGGCCACCATTTCCTGAAGAGACTGTGTTGCTTCCAGTGGATAGTCTTTCCTCCTTTATCGAATATTAGGTGACCATGAAGTTCAGGGGCCACTTCTGGGTTCTCTATTGTGTTCCACTGATCCATGTGTCTGTTTTTGTGCCAGTACCACACTGTCTCGATGACCGCAGCTTTGTAGTACAACCTGAAATCTGGCATTGTGGTGATGCCCCCAGATATGGTTTTCTTTTCTAAAATTCCCCTGGCTATTCGCGGTCTTTTCTGATTCCATACAGATCTTAAAATAACATGTTCTAACTCTCTCAAGGGAGTCCATGGTATTTTGATAGGGAGCGCATTAAACGTGTAAATGGCCCTGGGTAACATGGACACTTTCAAAAGGTTAATTCTGCCAATCCATGAGCATGGAATACGTTTCCATCTCTTTGTGTCTTCCTCGATAGCTCTCAGAAGTGCTCTATAGCTTTTAGGGTATAGCTCCTTTGCCTCTTCGGTTAGGTTTATTCCTAGGTATCTTACGCTTCTGGGTGCAGTTGTCAATGGGATTGGCGCCTTAATTTCCCTTTCTTCAGTCTCATTGTCAGTGTATGGAAATGCCACTGATTTCTGGCATTGACCTTGTATCCTGCCATGCTACCAAACTGCCGTATGAGTTCTAGCAATCTTGGGGTGGATGCTTCTGCGTTTTCTGCGTAGACTGTCATGTCATTCGGCGAAGAGGGAGAGTTTGACTGCTTCTTTGCCAATTTGATGGCCTTCAAGGTCTCTTCGTCGTCTGATTGCTGAGGCTAGAACTTCCAGGACTCTTGTGGAATAGCAGTGGTGAGTGTGGACCTCCCTGTCTTGTTCCTGATCTTAGGGGAAAGGCTCCCAGTGCTTCCGCATTGAGAATATTTGCTGTGGGCTTTTCGTACCAGGCTTTGAAGATGTTGTGGAATGATCCCTCTATCCCTACACTCTGAAGAGTTTTATCATGAATGGATGCTGTGTTTTCTTAAATGCTTTCTCTGCGTCTAACGAGAGGATCATGCGGTTCTTGTTTCGTCTGTTGCTGATATGATGAATCACATTGATTTTTTATTTTATATATATATATGTATATATATATATATATATATATATACATATATATATTTTTTTTTTTTCGTGTTGAACCAGCCTTGTGTCCCAGGGATGAATCCTATTTGCTCATGGTGAACAGTTAGTTTTCTTAATGTACTGTTGGATCCTATTGGCCAGTGTCTTGTTGAGAACTTTTGCATCCATGTTCATCAGGGATATTGGTCTCTAATTCTCCTTTTCGGTGGGGTCTTGGTCTGGTTTTAGAAATAAAGTGATGCTGGCCTCAAGAACGAATTTGGAAGTACTCCATCTCTTCCTGTCTTTCGAAACAGATGTAGTAGAATAGGTATGGTTTCTTCTTTAAAGGTTCGATAGAATTCCCCTGGGAAGCCATCTGGCCCTGGACTTGCGTGTCTTGGGAGGTTTCTGATGACTGCTTCAAATTCCTCCCTGGTTTTCGGCCCGTTCGGGTTTTCTATTTCTTCCCCTTTCCAATTTTGGTAGTCTGTGGCCTTCCAGGAATGCGTCCGCTTCCTCTAGATTGCCTAACTTATTGGCGTATAGCTCTTCCTACTATGTTTACCATTTTATTATTTATTTTTTTAATAATAAATTTATTTATTTATTGGTGTTCCATTTACCAACATACAGAATAACACATGCCAGTGCTCATCCCGTGAAGTGTCCCTGTCAGTGCCCGTCACCCACTCACCCCACCCCCGCCCTCCTCCCCTTCCACCACCCCTTGTTCGTTTCCCAGAGTTAGGAGTCTTTACGTTCTGTCTCCCGTTCTGATATTTCCCACACATTTCTCCTCCCTTCCCTTAGAATCCCTTTCACTATTATTTATATTCCCCAAACGAATGAGAACATACACTGTTTGTCCTTCTCCGATTGACTCACTTCACTCAGCGTAATACCCTCCACTTCCATCCACGTGGAAGCAAATGCTGGGTATCTGTCGTTTCTAATGCCTGAGTAATATTCCATTGTGTACGTGAACCTCATCTATCTTCTTTAGCCATTCATCTTTCGATGGAAACCGAGGCTCCTTCCACAGTTTGGCTATTGTGGACATTGCTGCTGGAAACATCGGGGTGCAGGTGTCCCGCCGTTTCAATGCATCTGAAACTCTGGGGTCAATCCCCAGCAGTGGAATTGCTGGGTCCTAGACCAGGTCTATCTGTAACTCTTCTAGGATCCTCCACACAGTTTTCCAGAGTGGCTGCACCAGTTCACATTCCCACCAACAGGGTAAGAGGGTTCCCTTTTCTCCGCATCCTCTCCAACATTTGTGGTCTCCTGCCTTGTTTATTTTCCACATTCTCACTGGTGTGAGGTGGTATGTCATTGAGGTTTTGATTTGTATTTCCCTGATGGCAAGTGATGCAGAGCATTTTCTCATGTGCATGTTGGCCATGCGTATGACTTCCTCTGTGAGATCTCTCTTCACGTCTTTTGCCCATTTCATGATCGGATTGTTTGTTTCTCTGGTGTCGAGTTTAAGAAGTTCTTCGTAGATCCTGGAAACTAGCCCTTTATCTGATACGTCATTTGCAAATATCTTCTCCCACTGTGTAGGTTGTCTTTTAGTTTTGTTGATGGTATCCTTTGCTGTGCGAAAGCTTCTTGTCTTGATGAAGTCCCAATAGTTCCTTTTTGCTTTTGTTTCTTTGGCCTTCATGGATGTATCTTGGCAAGAAGTTACTGTGGCCGATTTCCAAAAAGGCGTTTGTTGCCTGTGTTCTCCTCTGGGATTTTGATGGACCCTTGTCTCCCATTTAGATCTTTCATCCATTTTGAGTTATCTCGAAATGTGTATGGTGCAAAAGAGAGTGGTCTAGTTTCATTCATTCTTCTGCCTGTGGATGTGCAATTTTCCAGGCCACCATTTCCTGAAGAGACTGTGTTGCTTCCAGTGGATAGTCTTTCCTCCTTTATCGAATATTAGGTGACCATGAAGTTCAGGGGCCACTTCTGGGTTCTCTATTGTGTTCCACTGATCCATGTGTCTGTTTTTGTGCCAGTACCACACTGTCTCGATGACCGCAGCTTTGTAGTACAACCTGAAATCTGGCATTGTGGTGATGCCCCCAGATATGGTTTTCTTTTCTAAAATTCCCCTGGCTATTCGCGGTCTTTTCTGATTCCATACAGATCTTAAAATAACTTGTTCTAACTCTCTCAAGGGAGTCCATGGTATTTTGATAGGGAGCGCATTAAACGTGTAAATGGCCCTGGGTAACATGGACACTTTCAAAAGGTTAATTCTGCCAATCCATGAGCATGGAATACGTTTCCATCTCTTTGTGTCTTCCTCGATAGCTCTCAGAAGTGCTCTATAGCTTTTAGGGTATAGCTCCTTTGCCTCTTCGGTTAGGTTTATTCCTAGGTATCTTACGCTTCTGGGTGCAGTTGTCAATGGGATTGGCGCCTTAATTTCCCTTTCTTCAGTCTCATTGTCAGTGTATGGAAATGCCACTGATTTCTGGCATTGACCTTGTATCCTGCCATGCTACCAAACTGCCGTATGAGTTCTAGCAATCTTGGGGTGGATGCTTCTGGGTTTTCTGCGTAGACTGTCATGTCATTCGGCGAAGAGGGAGAGTTTGACTGCTTCTTTGCCAATTTGATGGCCTTCAAGGTCTCTTCGTCGTCTGATTGCTGAGGCTAGAACTTCCAGGACTCTTGTGGAATAGCAGTGGTGAGTGTGGACCTCCCTGTCTTGTTCCTGATCTTAGGGGAAAGGCTCCCAGTGCTTCCGCATTGAGAATATTTGCTGTGGGCTTTTCGTACCAGGCTTTGAAGATGTTGTGGAATGATCCCTCTATCCCTACACTCTGAAGAGTTTTATCATGAATGGATGCTGTGTTTTCTTAAATGCTTTCTCTGCGTCTAACGAGAGGATCATGCGGTTCTTGTTTCGTCTGTTGCTGACATGATGAATCACATTGATTTTTTATTTTATATATATATATATGTATATATATATATATACATATATATATATATATTTTTTTTTCGTGTTGAACCAGCCTTGTGTCCCAGGGATGAATCCTATTTGCTCATGGTGAACAGTTAGTTTTTTTAATGTACTGTTGGATCCTATTGGCCAGTGTCTTGTTGAGAACTTTTGCATCCATGTTCATCAGGGATATTGGTCTCTAATTCTCCTTTTCGGTGGGGTCTTGGTCTGGTTTTAGAAATAAAGTGATGCTGGCCTCAAGAACGAATTTGGAAGTACTCCATCTCTTCCTGTCTTTCGAAACAGATGTAGTAGAATAGGTATGGTTTCTTCTTTAAAGGTTTGATAGAATTCCCCTGGGAAGCCATCTGGCCCTGGACTTGCGTGTCTTGGGAGGTTTCTGATGACTGCTTCAAATTCCTCCCTGGTTTTCGGCCCGTTCGGGTTTTCTATTTCTTCCCCTTTCCAATTTTGGTAGTCTGTGGCCTTCCAGGAATGCGTCCGCTTCCTCTAGATTGCCTAACTTATTGGCGTATAGCTCTTCCTACTATGTTTATCATTTTATTATTTATTTTTTTAATAATAAATTTATTTATTTATTGGTGTTCCATTTACCAACATACAGAATAACACATGCCAGTGCTCATCCCGTGAAGTGTCCCTGTCAGTGCCCGTCACCCACTCACCCCACCCCCGCCCTCCTCCCCTTCCACCACCCCTTGTTCGTTTCCCAGAGTTAGGAGTCTTTACGTTCTGTCTCCCGTTCTGATATTTCCCACACATTTCTCCTCCCTTCCCTTAGAATCCCTTTCACTATTATTTATATTCCCCAAACGAATGAGAACATACACTGTTTGTCCTTCTCCGATTGACTCACTTCACTCAGCGTAATACCCTCCACTTCCATCCACGTGGAAGCAAATGCTGGGTATCTGTCGTTTCTAATGCCTGAGTAATATTCCATTGCGTACGTGAACCTCATCTATCTTCTTTAGCCATTCATCTTTCGATGGAAACCGAGGCTCCTTCCACAGTTTGGCTATTGTGGACATTGCTGCTGGAAACATCGGGGTGCAGGTGTCCCGCCGTTTCAATGCATCTGAAACTCTGGGGTCAATCCCCAGCAGTGCAATTGCTGGGTCGTAGACCAGGTCTATCTGTAACTCTTCTAGGATCCTCCACACAGTTTTCCAGAGTGGCTGCACCAGTTCACATTCCCACCAACAGGGTAAGAGGGTTCCCTTTTCTCCGCATCCTCTCCAACATTTGTGGTCTCCTGCCTTGTTTATTTTCCACATTCTCACTGGTGTGAGGTGGTATGTCATTGAGGTTTTGATTTGTATTTCCCTGATGGCAAGTGATGCAGAGCATTTTCTCATGTGCATGTTGGCCATGCGTATGACTTCCTCTGTGAGATCTCTCTTCACGTCTTTTGCCCATTTCATGATCGGATTGTTTGTTTCTCTGGTGTCGAGTTTAAGAAGTTCTTCGTAGATCCTGGAAACTAGCCCTTTATCTGATACGTCATTTGCAAATATCTTCTCCCACTGTGTAGGTTGTCTTTTAGTTTTGTTGATGGTATCCTTTGCTGTGCGAAAGCTTCTTGTCTTGATGAAGTCCCAATAGTTCCTTTTTGCTTTTGTTTCTTTGGCCTTCATGGATGTATCTTGGCAAGAAGTTACTGTGGCCGATTTCCAAAAAGGCGTTTGTTGCCTGTGTTCTCCTCTGGGATTTTGATGGACCCTTGTCTCCCATTTAGATCTTTCATCCATTTTGAGTTATCTCGAAATGTGTATGGTGCAAGAAGAGAGTGGTCTAGTTTCATTCATTCTTCTGCCTGTGGATGTGCAATTTTCCAGGCCACCATTTCCTGAAGAGACTGTGTTGCTTCCAGTGGATAGTCTTTCCTCCTTTATCGAATATTAGGTGACCATGAAGTTCAGGGGCCACTTCTGGGTTCTCTATTGTGTTCCACTGATCCATGTGTCTGTTTTTGTGCCAGTACCACACTGTCTCGATGACCGCAGCTTTGTAGTACAACCTGAAATCTGGCATTGTGGTGATGCCCCCAGATATGGTTTTCTTTTCTAAAATTCCCCTGGCTATTCGCGGTCTTTTCTGATTCCATACAGATCTTAAAATAACTTGTTCTAACTCTCTCAAGGGAGTCCATGGTATTTTGATAGGGAGCGCATTAAACGTGTAAATGGCCCTGGGTAACATGGACACTTTCAAAAGGTTAATTCTGCCAATCCATGAGCATGGAATACGTTTCCATCTCTTTGTGTCTTCCTCGATAGCTCTCAGAAGTGCTCTATAGCTTTTAGGGTATAGCTCCTTTGCCTCTTCGGTTAGGTTTATTCCTAGGTATCTTACGCTTCTGGGTGCAGTTGTCAATGGGATTGGCGCCTTAATTTCCCTTTCTTCAGTCTCATTGTCAGTGTATGGAAATGCCACTGATTTCTGGCATTGACCTTGTATCCTGCCATGCTACCAAACTGCCGTATGAGTTCTAGCAATCTTGGGGTGGATGCTTCTGCGTTTTCTGCGTAGACTGTCATGTCATTCGGCGAAGAGGGAGAGTTTGACTGCTTCTTTGCCAATTTGATGGCCTTCAAGGTCTCTTCGACGTCTGATTGCTGAGGCTAGAACTTCCAGGACTCTTGTGGAATAGCAGTGGTGAGTGTGGACCTCCCTGTCTTGTTCCTGATCTTAGGGGAAAGGCTCCCAGTGCTTCCGCATTGAGAATATTTGCTGTGGGCTTTTCGTACCAGGCTTTGAAGATGTTGTGGAATGATCCCTCTATCCCTACACTCTGAAGAGTTTTATCATGAATGGATTCTGTGTTTTCTTAAATGCTTTCTCTGCGTCTAACGAGAGGATCATGCGGTTCTTGTTTCGTCTGTTGCTGATATGATGAATCACATTGATTTTTTATTTTATATATATATATTTTTTTTCGTGTTGAACCAGCCTTGTGTCCCAGGGATGAATCCTATTTGCTCATGGTGAACAGTTAGTTTTCTTAATGTACTGTTGGATCCTATTGGCCAGTGTCTTGTTGAGAACTTTTGCATCCATGTTCATCAGGGATATTGGTCTCTAATTCTCCTTTTCGGTGGGGTCTTGGTCTGGTTTTAGAAATAAAGTGATGCTGGCCTCAAGAACGAATTTGGAAGTACTCCATCTCTTCCTGTCTTTCGAAACAGATGTAGTAGAATAGGTATGGTTTCTTCTTTAAAGGTTTGATAGAATTCCCCTGGGAAGCCATCTGGCCCTGGACTTGCGTGTCTTGGGAGGTTTCTGATGACTGCTTCAAATTCCTCCCTGGTTTTCGGCCCGTTCGGGTTTTCTATTTCTTCCCCTTTCCAATTTTGGTAGTCTGTGGCCTTCCAGGAATGCGTCCGCTTCCTCTAGATTGCCTAACTTATTGGCGTATAGCTCTTCCTACTATGTTTATCATTTTATTATTTATTTTTTTAATAATAAATTTATTTATTTATTGGTGTTCCATTTACCAACATACAGAATAACACATGCCAGTGCTCATCCCGTGAAGTGTCCCTGTCAGTGCCCGTCACCCACTCACCCCACCCCCGCCCTCCTCCCCTTCCACCACCCCTTGTTCGTTTCCCAGAGTTAGGAGTCTTTACGTTCTGTCTCCCGTTCTGATATTTCCCACACATTTCTCCTCCCTTCCCTTAGAATCCCTTTCACTATTATTTATATTCCCCAAACGAATGAGAACATACACTGTTTGTCCTTCTCCGATTGACTCACTTCACTCAGCGTAATACCCTCCACTTCCATCCACGTGGAAGCAAATGCTGGGTATCTGTCGTTTCTAATGCCTGAGTAATATTCCATTGTGTACGTGAACCTCATCTATCTTCTTTAGCCATTCATCTTTCGATGGAAACCGAGGCTCCTTCCACAGTTTGGCTATTGTGGACATTGCTGCTGGAAACATCGGGGTGCAGGTGTCCCGCCGTTTCAATGCATCTGAAACTCTGGGGTCAATCCCCAGCAGTGCAATTGCTGGGTCGTAGACCAGGTCTATCTGTAACTCTTCTAGGATCCTCCACACAGTTTTCCAGAGTGGCTGCACCAGTTCACATTCCCACCAACAGGGTAAGAGGGTTCCCTTTTCTCCGCATCCTCTCCAACATTTGTGGTCTCCTGCCTTGTTTATTTTCCACATTCTCACTGGTGTGAGGTGGTATGTCATTGAGGTTTTGATTTGTATTTCCCTGATGGCAAGTGATGCAGAGCATTTTCTCATGTGCATGTTGGCCATGCGTATGACTTCCTCTGTGAGATCTCTCTTCACGTCTTTTGCCCATTTCATGATCGGATTGTTTGTTTCTCTGGTGTCGAGTTTAAGAAGTTCTTCGTAGATCCTGGAAACTAGCCCTTTATCTGATACGTCATTTGCAAATATCTTCTCCCACTGTGTAGGTTGTCTTTTAGTTTTGTTGATGGTATCCTTTGCTGTGCGAAAGCTTCTTGTCTTGATGAAGTCCCAATAGTTCCTTTTTGCTTTTGTTTCTTTGGCCTTCATGGATGTATCTTGGCAAGAAGTTACTGTGGCCGATTTCCAAAAAGGCGTTTGTTGCCTGTGTTCTCCTCTGGGATTTTGATGGACCCTTGTCTCCCATTTAGATCTTTCATCCATTTTGAGTTATCTCGAAATGTGTATGGTGCAAAAGAGAGTGGTCTAGTTTCATTCATTCTTCTGCCTGTGGATGTGCAATTTTCCAGGCCACCATTTCCTGAAGAGACTGTGTTGCTTCCAGTGGATAGTCTTTCCTCCTTTATCGAATATTAGGTGACCATGAAGTTCAGGGGCCACTTCTGGGTTCTCTATTGTGTTCCACTGATCCATGTGTCTGTTTTTGTGCCAGTACCACACTGTCTCGATGACCGCAGCTTTGTAGTACAACCTGAAATCTGGCATTGTGGTGATGCCCCCAGATATGGTTTTCTTTTCTAAAATTCCCCTGGCTATTCGCGGTCTTTTCTGATTCCATACAGATCTTAAAATAACTTGTTCTAACTCTCTCAAGGGAGTCCATGGTATTTTGATAGGGAGCGCATTAAACGTGTAAATGGCCCTGGGTAACATGGACACTTTCAAAAGGTTAATTCTGCCAATCCATGAGCATGGAATACGTTTCCATCTCTTTGTGTCTTCCTCGATAGCTCTCAGAAGTGCTCTATAGCTTTTAGGGTATAGCTCCTTTGCCTCTTCGGTTAGGTTTATTCCTAGGTATCTTACGCTTCTGGGTGCAGTTGTCAATGGGATTGGCGCCTTAATTTCCCTTTCTTCAGTCTCATTGTCAGTGTATGGAAATGCCACTGATTTCTGGCATTGACCTTGTATCCTGCCATGCTACCAAACTGCCGTATGAGTTCTAGCAATCTTGGGGTGGATGCTTCTGCGTTTTCTGCGTAGACTGTCATGTCATTCGGCGAAGAGGGAGAGTTTGACTGCTTCTTTGCCAATTTGATGGCCTTCAAGGTCTCTTCGTCGTCTGATTGCTGAGGCTAGAACTTCCAGGACTCTTGTGGAATAGCAGTGGTGAGTGTGGACCTCCCTGTCTTGTTCCTGATCTTAGGGGAAAGGCTCCCAGTGCTTCCGCATTGAGAATATTTGCTGTGGGCTTTTCGTACCAGGCTTTGAAGATGTTGTGGAATGATCCCTCTATCCCTACACTCTGAAGAGTTTTATCATGAATGGATGCTGTGTTTTCTTAAATGCTTTCTCTGCGTCTAACGAGAGGATCATGCGGTTCTTGTTTCGTCTGTTGCTGACATGATGAATCACATTGATTTTTTATTTTATATATATATATATGTATATATATATATATACATATATATATATATTTTTTTTTTTCGTGTTGAACCAGCCTTGTGTCCCAGGGATGAATCCTATTTGCTCATGGTGAACAGTTAGTTTTTTTAATGTACTGTTGGATCCTATTGGCCAGTGTCTTGTTGAGAACTTTTGCATCCATGTTCATCAGGGATATTGGTCTCTAATTCTCCTTTTCGGTGGGGTCTTGGTCTGGTTTTAGAAATAAAGTGATGCTGGCCTCAAGAACGAATTTGGAAGTACTCCATCTCTTCCTGTCTTTCGAAACAGATGTAGTAGAATAGGTATGGTTTCTTCTTTAAAGGTTTGATAGAATTCCCCTGGGAAGCCATCTGGCCCTGGACTTGCGTGTCTTGGGAGGTTTCTGATGACTGCTTCAAATTCCTCCCTGGTTTTCGGCCCGTTCGGGTTTTCTATTTCTTCCCCTTTCCAATTTTGGTAGTCTGTGGCCTTCCAGGAATGCGTCCGCTTCCTCTAGATTGCCTAACTTATTGGCGTATAGCTCTTCCTACTATGTTTATCATTTTATTATTTATTTTTTTAATAATAAATTTATTTATTTATTGGTGTTCCATTTACCAACATACAGAATAACACATGCCAGTGCTCATCCCGTGAAGTGTCCCTGTCAGTGCCCGTCACCCACTCACCCCACCCCCGCCCTCCTCCCCTTCCACCACCCCTTGTTCGTTTCCCAGAGTTAGGAGTCTTTACGTTCTGTCTCCCGTTCTGATATTTCCCACACATTTCTCCTCCCTTCCCTTAGAATCCCTTTCACTATTATTTATATTCCCCAAACGAATGAGAACATACACTGTTTGTCCTTCTCCGATTGACTCACTTCACTCAGCGTAATACCCTCCACTTCCATCCACGTGGAAGCAAATGCTGGGTATCTGTCGTTTCTAATGCCTGAGTAATATTCCATTGCGTACGTGAACCTCATCTATCTTCTTTAGCCATTCATCTTTCGATGGAAACCGAGGCTCCTTCCACAGTTTGGCTATTGTGGACATTGCTGCTGGAAACATCGGGGTGCAGGTGTCCCGCCGTTTCAATGCATCTGAAACTCTGGGGTCAATCCCCAGCAGTGCAATTGCTGGGTCGTAGACCAGGTCTATCTGTAACTCTTCTAGGATCCTCCACACAGTTTTCCAGAGTGGCTGCACCAGTTCACATTCCCACCAACAGGGTAAGAGGGTTCCCTTTTCTCCGCATCCTCTCCAACATTTGTGGTCTCCTGCCTTGTTTATTTTCCACATTCTCACTGGTGTGAGGTGGTATGTCATTGAGGTTTTGATTTGTATTTCCCTGATGGCAAGTGATGCAGAGCATTTTCTCATGTGCATGTTGGCCATGCGTATGACTTCCTCTGTGAGATCTCTCTTCACGTCTTTTGCCCATTTCATGATCGGATTGTTTGTTTCTCTGGTGTCGAGTTTAAGAAGTTCTTCGTAGATCCTGGAAACTAGCCCTTTATCTGATACGTCATTTGCAAATATCTTCTCCCACTGTGTAGGTTGTCTTTTAGTTTTGTTGATGGTATCCTTTGCTGTGCGAAAGCTTCTTGTCTTGATGAAGTCCCAATAGTTCCTTTTTGCTTTTGTTTCTTTGGCCTTCATGGATGTATCTTGGCAAGAAGTTACTGTGGCCGATTTCCAAAAAGGCGTTTGTTGCCTGTGTTCTCCTCTGGGATTTTGATGGACCCTTGTCTCCCATTTAGATCTTTCATCCATTTTGAGTTATCTCGAAATGTGTATGGTGCAAGAAGAGAGTGGTCTAGTTTCATTCATTCTTCTGCCTGTGGATGTGCAATTTTCCAGGCCACCATTTCCTGAAGAGACTGTGTTGCTTCCAGTGGATAGTCTTTCCTCCTTTATCGAATATTAGGTGACCATGATGTTCAGGGGCCACTTCTGGGTTCTCTATTGTGTTCCACTGATCCATGTGTCTGTTTTTGTGCCAGTACCACACTGTCTCGATGACCGCAGCTTTGTAGTACCACCTGAAATCTGGCATTGTGGTGATGCCCCCAGATATGGTTTTCTTTTCTAAAATTCCCCTGGCTATTCGCGGTCTTTTCTGATTCCATACAGATCTTAAAATAACTTGTTCTAACTCTCTCAAGGGAGTCCATGGTATTTTGATAGGGAGCGCATTAAACGTGTAAATGGCCCTGGGTAACATGGACACTTTCAAAAGGTTAATTCTGCCAATCCATGAGCATGGAATACGTTTCCATCTCTTTGTGTCTTCCTCGATAGCTCTCAGAAGTGCTCTATAGCTTTTAGGGTATAGCTCCTTTGCCTCTTCGGTTAGGTTTATTCCTAGGTATCTTACGCTTCTGGGTGCAGTTGTCAATGGGATTGGCGCCTTAATTTCCCTTTCTTCAGTCTCATTGTCAGTGTATGGAAATGCCACTGATTTCTGGCATTGACCTTGTATCCTGCCATGCTACCAAACTGCCGTATGAGTTCTAGCAATCTTGGGGTGGATGCTTCTGCGTTTTCTGCGTAGACTGTCATGTCATTCGGCGAAGAGGGAGAGTTTGACTGCTTCTTTGCCAATTTGATGGCCTTCAAGGTCTCTTCGACGTCTGATTGCTGAGGCTAGAACTTCCAGGACTCTTGTGGAATAGCAGTGGTGAGTGTGGACCTCCCTGTCTTGTTCCTGATCTTAGGGGAAAGGCTCCCAGTGCTTCCGCATTGAGAATATTTGCTGTGGGCTTTTCGTACCAGGCTTTGAAGATGTTGTGGAATGATCCCTCTATCCCTACACTCTGAAGAGTTTTATCATGAATGGATTCTGTGTTTTCTTAAATGCTTTCTCTGCGTCTAACGAGAGGATCATGCGGTTCTTGTTTCGTCTGTTGCTGATATGATGAATCACATTGATTTTTTATTTTATATATATATATTTTTTTTCGTGTTGAACCAGCCTTGTGTCCCAGGGATGAATCCTATTTGCTCATGGTGAACAGTTAGTTTTCTTAATGTACTGTTGGATCCTATTGGCCAGTGTCTTGTTGAGAACTTTTGCATCCATGTTCATCAGGGATATTGGTCTCTAATTCTCCTTTTCGGTGGGGTCTTGGTCTGGTTTTAGAAATAAAGTGATGCTGGCCTCAAGAACGAATTTGGAAGTACTCCATCTCTTCCTGTCTTTCGAAACAGATGTAGTAGAATAGGTATGGTTTCTTCTTTAAAGGTTTGATAGAATTCCCCTGGGAAGCCATCTGGCCCTGGACTTGCGTGTCTTGGGAGGTTTCTGATGACTGCTTCAAATTCCTCCCTGGTTTTCGGCCCGTTCGGGTTTTCTATTTCTTCCCCTTTCCAATTTTGGTAGTCTGTGGCCTTCCAGGAATGCGTCCGCTTCCTCTAGATTGCCTAACTTATTGGCGTATAGCTCTTCCTACTATGTTTATCATTTTATTATTTATTTTTTTAATAATAAATTTATTTATTTATTGGTGTTCCATTTACCAACATACAGAATAACACATGCCAGTGCTCATCCCGTGAAGTGTCCCTGTCAGTGCCCGTCACCCACTCACCCCACCCCCGCCCTCCTCCCCTTCCACCACCCCTTGTTCGTTTCCCAGAGTTAGGAGTCTTTACGTTCTGTCTCCCGTTCTGATATTTCCCACACATTTCTCCTCCCTTCCCTTAGAATCCCTTTCACTATTATTTATATTCCCCAAACGAATGAGAACATACACTGTTTGTCCTTCTCCGATTGACTCACTTCACTCAGCGTAATACCCTCCACTTCCATCCACGTGGAAGCAAATGCTGGGTATCTGTCGTTTCTAATGCCTGAGTAATATTCCATTGTGTACGTGAACCTCATCTATCTTCTTTAGCCATTCATCTTTCGATGGAAACCGAGGCTCCTTCCACAGTTTGGCTATTGTGGACATTGCTGCTGGAAACATCGGGGTGCAGGTGTCCCGCCGTTTCAATGCATCTGAAACTCTGGGGTCAATCCCCAGCAGTGGAATTGCTGGGTCCTAGACCAGGTCTATCTGTAACTCTTCTAGGATCCTCCACACAGTTTTCCAGAGTGGCTGCACCAGTTCACATTCCCACCAACAGGGTAAGAGGGTTCCCTTTTCTCCGCATCCTCTCCAACATTTGTGGTCTCCTGCCTTGTTTATTTTCCACATTCTCACTGGTGTGAGGTGGTATGTCATTGAGGTTTTGATTTGTATTTCCCTGATGGCAAGTGATGCAGAGCATTTTCTCATGTGCATGTTGGCCATGCGTATGACTTCCTCTGTGAGATCTCTCTTCACGTCTTTTGCCCATTTCATGATCGGATTGTTTGTTTCTCTGGTGTCGAGTTTAAGAAGTTCTTCGTAGATCCTGGAAACTAGCCCTTTATCTGATACGTCATTTGCAAATATCTTCTCCCACTGTGTAGGTTGTCTTTTAGTTTTGTTGATGGTATCCTTTGCTGTGCGAAAGCTTCTTGTCTTGATGAAGTCCCAATAGTTCCTTTTTGCTTTTGTTTCTTTGGCCTTCATGGATGTATCTTGGCAAGAAGTTACTGTGGCCGATTTCCAAAAAGGCGTTTGTTGCCTGTGTTCTCCTCTGGGATTTTGATGGACCCTTGTCTCCCATTTAGATCTTTCATCCATTTTGAGTTATCTCGAAATGTGTATGGTGCAAAAGAGAGTGGTCTAGTTTCATTCATTCTTCTGCCTGTGGATGTGCAATTTTCCAGGCCACCATTTCCTGAAGAGACTGTGTTGCTTCCAGTGGATAGTCTTTCCTCCTTTATCGAATATTAGGTGACCATGAAGTTCAGGGGCCACTTCTGGGTTCTCTATTGTGTTCCACTGATCCATGTGTCTGTTTTTGTGCCAGTACCACACTGTCTCGATGACCGCAGCTTTGTAGTACAACCTGAAATCTGGCATTGTGGTGATGCCCCCAGATATGGTTTTCTTTTCTAAAATTCCCCTGGCTATTCGCGGTCTTTTCTGATTCCATACAGATCTTAAAATAACTTGTTCTAACTCTCTCAAGGGAGTCCATGGTATTTTGATAGGGAGCGCATTAAACGTGTAAATGGCCCTGGGTAACATGGACACTTTCAAAAGGTTAATTCTGCCAATCCATGAGCATGGAATACGTTTCCATCTCTTTGTGTCTTCCTCGATAGCTCTCAGAAGTGCTCTATAGCTTTTAGGGTATAGCTCCTTTGCCTCTTCGGTTAGGTTTATTCCTAGGTATCTTACGCTTCTGGGTGCAGTTGTCAATGGGATTGGCGCCTTAATTTCCCTTTCTTCAGTCTCATTGTCAGTGTATGGAAATGCCACTGATTTCTGGCATTGACCTTGTATCCTGCCATGCTACCAAACTGCCGTATGAGTTCTAGCAATCTTGGGGTGGATGCTTCTGCGTTTTCTGCGTAGACTGTCATGTCATTCGGCGAAGAGGGAGAGTTTGACTGCTTCTTTGCCAATTTGATGGCCTTCAAGGTCTCTTCGTCGTCTGATTGCTGAGGCTAGAACTTCCAGGACTCTTGTGGAATAGCAGTGGTGAGTGTGGACCTCCCTGTCTTGTTCCTGATCTTAGGGGAAAGGCTCCCAGTGCTTCCGCATTGAGAATATTTGCTGTGGGCTTTTCGTACCAGGCTTTGAAGATGTTGTGGAATGATCCCTCTATCCCTACACTCTGAAGAGTTTTATCATGAATGGATGCTGTGTTTTCTTAAATGCTTTCTCTGCGTCTAACGAGAGGATCATGCGGTTCTTGTTTCGTCTGTTGCTGACATGATGAATCACATTGATTTTTTATTTTATATATATATATATGTATATATATATATATACATATATATATATATATTTTTTTTTCGTGTTGAACCAGCCTTGTGTCCCAGGGATGAATCCTATTTGCTCATGGTGAACAGTTAGTTTTTTTAATGTACTGTTGGATCCTATTGGCCAGTGTCTTGTTGAGAACTTTTGCATCCATGTTCATCAGGGATATTGGTCTCTAATTCTCCTTTTCGGTGGGGTCTTGGTCTGGTTTTAGAAATAAAGTGATGCTGGCCTCAAGAACGAATTTGGAAGTACTCCATCTCTTCCTGTCTTTCGAAACAGATGTAGTAGAATAGGTATGGTTTCTTCTTTAAAGGTTTGATAGAATTCCCCTGGGAAGCCATCTGGCCCTGGACTTGCGTGTCTTGGGAGGTTTCTGATGACTGCTTCAAATTCCTCCCTGGTTTTCGGCCCGTTCGGGTTTTCTATTTCTTCCCCTTTCCAATTTTGGTAGTCTGTGGCCTTCCAGGAATGCGTCCGCTTCCTCTAGATTGCCTAACTTATTGGCGTATAGCTCTTCCTACTATGTTTATCATTTTATTATTTATTTTTTTAATAATAAATTTATTTATTTATTGGTGTTCCATTTACCAACATACAGAATAACACATGCCAGTGCTCATCCCGTGAAGTGTCCCTGTCAGTGCCCGTCACCCACTCACCCCACCCCCGCCCTCCTCCCCTTCCACCACCCCTTGTTCGTTTCCCAGAGTTAGGAGTCTTTACGTTCTGTCTCCCGTTCTGATATTTCCCACACATTTCTCCTCCCTTCCCTTAGAATCCCTTTCACTATTATTTATATTCCCCAAACGAATGAGAACATACACTGTTTGTCCTTCTCCGATTGACTCACTTCACTCAGCGTAATACCCTCCACTTCCATCCACGTGGAAGCAAATGCTGGGTATCTGTCGTTTCTAATGCCTGAGTAATATTCCATTGTGTACGTGAACCTCATCTATCTTCTTTAGCCATTCATCTTTCGATGGAAACCGAGGCTCCTTCCACAGTTTGGCTATTGTGGACATTGCTGCTGGAAACATCGGGGTGCAGGTGTCCCGCCGTTTCAATGCATCTGAAACTCTGGGGTCAATCCCCAGCAGTGCAATTGCTGGGTCGTAGACCAGGTCTATCTGTAACTCTTCTAGGATCCTCCACACAGTTTTCCAGAGTGGCTGCACCAGTTCACATTCCCACCAACAGGGTAAGAGGGTTCCCTTTTCTCCGCATCCTCTCCAACATTTGTGGTCTCCTGCCTTGTTTATTTTCCACATTCTCACTGGTGTGAGGTGGTATGTCATTGAGGTTTTGATTTGTATTTCCCTGATGGCAAGTGATGCAGAGCATTTTCTCATGTGCATGTTGGCCATGCGTATGACTTCCTCTGTGAGATCTCTCTTCACGTCTTTTGCCCATTTCATGATCGGATTGTTTGTTTCTCTGGTGTCGAGTTTAAGAAGTTCTTCGTAGATCCTGGAAACTAGCCCTTTATCTGATACGTCATTTGCAAATATCTTCTCCCACTGTGTAGGTTGTCTTTTAGTTTTGTTGATGGTATCCTTTGCTGTGCGAAAGCTTCTTGTCTTGATGAAGTCCCAATAGTTCCTTTTTGCTTTTGTTTCTTTGGCCTTCATGGATGTATCTTGGCAAGAAGTTACTGTGGCCGATTTCCAAAAAGGCGTTTGTTGCCTGTGTTCTCCTCTGGGATTTTGATGGACCCTTGTCTCCCATTTAGATCTTTCATCCATTTTGAGTTATCTCGAAATGTGTATGGTGCAAGAAGAGAGTGGTCTAGTTTCATTCATTCTTCTGCCTGTGGATGTGCAATTTTCCAGGCCACCATTTCCTGAAGAGACTGTGTTGCTTCCAGTGGATAGTCTTTCCTCCTTTATCGAATATTAGGTGACCATGATGTTCAGGGGCCACTTCTGGGTTCTCTATTGTGTTCCACTGATCCATGTGTCTGTTTTTGTGCCAGTACCACACTGTCTCGATGACCGCAGCTTTGTAGTACCACCTGAAATCTGGCATTGTGGTGATGCCCCCAGATATGGTTTTCTTTTCTAAAATTCCCCTGGCTATTCGCGGTCTTTTCTGATTCCATACAGATCTTAAAATAACTTGTTCTAACTCTCTCAAGGGAGTCCATGGTATTTTGATAGGGAGCGCATTAAACGTGTAAATGGCCCTGGGTAACATGGACACTTTCAAAAGGTTAATTCTGCCAATCCATGAGCATGGAATACGTTTCCATCTCTTTGTGTCTTCCTCGATAGCTCTCAGAAGTGCTCTATAGCTTTTAGGGTATAGCTCCTTTGCCTCTTCGGTTAGGTTTATTCCTAGGTATCTTACGCTTCTGGGTGCAGTTGTCAATGGGATTGGCGCCTTAATTTCCCTTTCTTCAGTCTCATTGTCAGTGTATGGAAATGCCACTGATTTCTGGCATTGACCTTGTATCCTGCCATGCTACCAAACTGCCGTATGAGTTCTAGCAATCTTGGGGTGGATGCTTCTGCGTTTTCTGCGTAGACTGTCATGTCATTCGGCGAAGAGGGAGAGTTTGACTGCTTCTTTGCCAATTTGATGGCCTTCAAGGTCTCTTCGACGTCTGATTGCTGAGGCTAGAACTTCCAGGACTCTTGTGGAATAGCAGTGGTGAGTGTGGACCTCCCTGTCTTGTTCCTGATCTTAGGGGAAAGGCTCCCAGTGCTTCCGCATTGAGAATATTTGCTGTGGGCTTTTCGTACCAGGCTTTGAAGATGTTGTGGAATGATCCCTCTATCCCTACACTCTGAAGAGTTTTATCATGAATGGATTCTGTGTTTTCTTAAATGCTTTCTCTGCGTCTAACGAGAGGATCATGCGGTTCTTGTTTCGTCTGTTGCTGATATGATGAATCACATTGATTTTTTATTTTATATATATATATTTTTTTTCGTGTTGAACCAGCCTTGTGTCCCAGGGATGAATCCTATTTGCTCATGGTGAACAGTTAGTTTTCTTAATGTACTGTTGGATCCTATTGGCCAGTGTCTTGTTGAGAACTTTTGCATCCATGTTCATCAGGGATATTGGTCTCTAATTCTCCTTTTCGGTGGGGTCTTGGTCTGGTTTTAGAAATAAAGTGATGCTGGCCTCAAGAACGAATTTGGAAGTACTCCATCTCTTCCTGTCTTTCGAAACAGATGTAGTAGAATAGGTATGGTTTCTTCTTTAAAGGTTTGATAGAATTCCCCTGGGAAGCCATCTGGCCCTGGACTTGCGTGTCTTGGGAGGTTTCTGATGACTGCTTCAAATTCCTCCCTGGTTTTCGGCCCGTTCGGGTTTTCTATTTCTTCCCCTTTCCAATTTTGGTAGTCTGTGGCCTTCCAGGAATGCGTCCGCTTCCTCTAGATTGCCTAACTTATTGGCGTATAGCTCTTCCTACTATGTTTATCATTTTATTATTTATTTTTTTAATAATAAATTTATTTATTTATTGGTGTTCCATTTACCAACATACAGAATAACACATGCCAGTGCTCATCCCGTGAAGTGTCCCTGTCAGTGCCCGTCACCCCACCCCCGCCCTCCTCCCCTTCCACCACCCCTTGTTCGTTTCCCAGAGTTAGGAGTCTTTACGTTCTGTCTCCCGTTCTGATATTTCCCACACATTTCTCCTCCCTTCCCTTAGAATCCCTTTCACTATTATTTATATTCCCCAAACGAATGAGAACATACACTGTTTGTCCTTCTCCGATTGACTCACTTCACTCAGCGTAATACCCTCCACTTCCATCCACGTGGAAGCAAATGCTGGGTATCTGTCGTTTCTAATGCCTGAGTAATATTCCATTGTGTACGTGAACCTCATCTATCTTCTTTAGCCATTCATCTTTCGATGGAAACTGAGGCTCCTTCCACAGTTTGGCTATTGTGGACATTGCTGCTGAAAACATCGGGGTGCAGGTGTCCCGCCGTTTCAATGCATCTGAAACTCTGGGGTCAATCCCCAGCAGTGGAATTGCTGGGTCCTAGACCAGGTCTATCTGTAACTCTTCTAGGATCCTCCACACAGTTTTCCAGAGTGGCTGCACCAGTTCACATTCCCACCAACAGGGTAAGAGGGTTCCCTTTTCTCCGCATCCTCTCCAACATTTGTGGTCTCCTGCCTTGTTTATTTTCCACATTCTCACTGGTGTGAGGTGGTATGTCATTGAGGTTTTGATTTGTATTTCCCTGATGGCAAGTGATGCAGAGCATTTTCTCATGTGCATGTTGGCCATGCGTATGACTTCCTCTGTGAGATCTCTCTTCACGTCTTTTGCCCATTTCATGATCGGATTGTTTGTTTCTCTGGTGTCGAGTTTAAGAAGTTCTTCGTAGATCCTGGAAACTAGCCCTTTATCTGATACGTCATTTGCAAATATCTTCTCCCACTGTGTAGGTTGTCTTTTAGTTTTGTTGATGGTATCCTTTGCTGTGCGAAAGCTTCTTGTCTTGATGAAGTCCCAATAGTTCCTTTTTGCTTTTGTTTCTTTGGCCTTCATGGATGTATCTTGGCAAGAAGTTACTGTGGCCGATTTCCAAAAAGGCGTTTGTTGCCTGTGTTCTCCTCTGGGATTTTGATGGACCCTTGTCTCCCATTTAGATCTTTCATCCATTTTGAGTTATCTCGAAATGTGTATGGTGCAAGAAGAGAGTGGTCTAGTTTCATTCATTCTTCTGCCTGTGGATGTGCAATTTTCCAGGCCACCATTTCCTGAAGAGACTGTGTTGCTTCCAGTGGATAGTCTTTCCTCCTTTATCGAATATTAGGTGACCATGATGTTCAGGGGCCACTTCTGGGTTCTCTATTGTGTTCCACTGATCCATGTGTCTGTTTTTGTGCCAGTACCACACTGTCTCGATGACCGCAGCTTTGTAGTACCACCTGAAATCTGGCATTGTGGTGATGCCCCCAGATATGGTTTTCTTTTCTAAAATTCCCCTGGCTATTCGCGGTCTTTTCTGATTCCATACAGATCTTAAAATAACTTGTTCTAACTCTCTCAAGGGAGTCCATGGTATTTTGATAGGGAGCGCATTAAACGTGTAAATGGCCCTGGGTAACATGGACACTTTCAAAAGGTTAATTCTGCCAATCCATGAGCATGGAATACGTTTCCATCTCTTTGTGTCTTCCTCGATAGCTCTCAGAAGTGCTCTATAGCTTTTAGGGTATAGCTCCTTTGCCTCTTCGGTTAGGTTTATTCCTAGGTATCTTACGCTTCTGGGTGCAGTTGTCAATGGGATTGGCGCCTTAATTTCCCTTTCTTCAGTCTCATTGTCAGTGTATGGAAATGCCACTGATTTCTGGCATTGACCTTGTATCCTGCCATGCTACCAAACTGCCGTATGAGTTCTAGCAATCTTGGGGTGGATGCTTCTGCGTTTTCTGCGTAGACTGTCATGTCATTCGGCGAAGAGGGAGAGTTTGACTGCTTCTTTGCCAATTTGATGGCCTTCAAGGTCTCTTCGACGTCTGATTGCTGAGGCTAGAACTTCCAGGACTCTTGTGGAATAGCAGTGGTGAGTGTGGACCTCCCTGTCTTGTTCCTGATCTTAGGGGAAAGGCTCCCAGTGCTTCCGCATTGAGAATATTTGCTGTGGGCTTTTCGTACCAGGCTTTGAAGATGTTGTGGAATGATCCCTCTATCCCTACACTCTGAAGAGTTTTATCATGAATGGATGCTGTGTTTTCTTAAATGCTTTCTCTGCGTCTAACGAGAGGATCATGCGGTTCTTGTTTCGTCTGTTGCTGATATGATGAATCACATTGATTTTTTATTTTATATATATATATATGTATATATATATACATATATATTTTTTTTTTTTTCGTGTTGAACCAGCCTTGTGTCCCAGGGATGAATCCTATTTGCTCATGGTGAACAGTTAGTTTTCTTAATGTACTGTTGGATCCTATTGGCCAGTGTCTTGTTGAGAACTTTTGCATCCATGTTCATCAGGGATATTGGTCTCTAATTCTCCTTTTCGGTGGGGTCTTGGTCTGGTTTTAGAAATAAAGTGATGCTGGCCTCAAGAACGAATTTGGAAGTACTCCATCTCTTCCTGTCTTTCGAAACAGATGTAGTAGAATAGGTATGGTTTCTTCTTTAAAGGTTTGATAGAATTCCCCTGGGAAGCCATCTGGCCCTGGACTTGCGTGTCTTGGGAGGTTTCTGATGACTGCTTCAAATTCCTCCCTGGTTTTCGGCCCGTTCGGGTTTTCTATTTCTTCCCCTTTCCAATTTTGGTAGTCTGTGGCCTTCCAGGAATGCGTCCGCTTCCTCTAGATTGCCTAACTTATTGGCGTATAGCTCTTCCTACTATGTTTATCATTTTATTATTTATTTTTTTAATAATAAATTTATTTATTTATTGGTGTTCCATTTACCAACATACAGAATAACACATGCCAGTGCTCATCCCGTGAAGTGTCCCTGTCAGTGCCCGTCACCCACTCACCCCACCCCCGCCCTCCTCCCATTCCACCACCCCTTGTTCGTTTCCCAGAGTTAGGAGTCTTTACGTTCTGTCTCCCGTTCTGATATTTCCCACACATTTCTCCTCCCTTCCCTTAGAATCCCTTTCACTATTATTTATATTCCCCAAACGAATGAGAACATACACTGTTTGTCCTTCTCCGATTGACTCACTTCACTCAGCGTAATACCCTCCACTTCCATCCACGTGGAAGCAAATGCTGGGTATCTGTCGTTTCTAATGCCTGAGTAATATTCCATTGTGTACGTGAACCTCATCTATCTTCTTTAGCCATTCATCTTTCGATGGAAACTGAGGCTCCTTCCACAGTTTGGCTATTGTGGACATTGCTGCTGGAAACATCGGGGTGCAGGTGTCCCGCCGTTTCAATGCATCTGAAACTCTGGGGTCAATCCCCAGCAGTGGAATTGCTGGGTCCTAGACCAGGTCTATCTGTAACTCTTCTAGGATCCTCCACACAGTTTTCCAGAGTGGCTGCACCAGTTCACATTCCCACCAACAGGGTAAGAGGGTTCCCTTTTCTCCGCATCCTCTCCAACATTTGTGGTCTCCTGCCTTGTTTATTTTCCACATTCTCACTGGTGTGAGGTGGTATGTCATTGAGGTTTTGATTTGTATTTCCCTGATGGCAAGTGATGCAGAGCATTTTCTCATGTGCATGTTGGCCATGCGTATGTCTTCCTCTGTGAGATCTCTCTTCACGTCTTTTGCCCATTTCATGATCGGATTGTTTGTTTCTCTGGTGTCGAGTTTAAGAAGTTCTTCGTAGATCCTGGAAACTAGCCCTTTATCTGATACGTCATTTGCAAATATCTTCTCCCACTGTGTAGGTTGTCTTTTAGTTTTGTTGATGGTATCCTTTGCTGTGCGAAAGCTTCTTGTCTTGATGAAGTCCCAATAGTTCCTTTTTGCTTTTGTTTCTTTGGCCTTCATGGATGTATCTTGGCAAGAAGTTACTGTGGCCGATTTCCAAAAAGGCGTTTGTTGCCTGTGTTCTCCTCTGGGATTTTGATGGACCCTTGTCTCCCATTTAGATCTTTCATCCATTTTGAGTTATCTCGAAATGTGTATGGTGCAAGAAGAGAGTGGTCTAGTTTCATTCATTCTTCTGCCTGTGGATGTGCAATTTTCCAGGCCACCATTTCCTGAAGAGACTGTGTTGCTTCCAGTGGATAGTCTTTCCTCCTTTATCGAATATTAGGTGACCATGATGTTCAGGGGCCACTTCTGGGTTCTCTATTGTGTTCCACTGATCCATGTGTCTGTTTTTGTGCCAGTACCACACTGTCTCGATGACCGCAGCTTTGTAGTACAACCTGAAATCTGGCATTGTGGTGATGCCCCCAGATATGGTTTTCTTTTCTAAAATTCCCCTGGCTATTCGCGGTCTTTTCTGATTCCATACAGATCTTAAAATAACTTGTTCTAACTCTCTCAAGGGAGTCCATGGTATTTTGATAGGGAGCGCATTAAACGTGTAAATGGCCCTGGGTAACATGGACACTTTCAAAAGGTTAATTCTGCCAATCCATGAGCATGGAATACGTTTCCATCTCTTTGTGTCTTCCTCGATAGCTCTCAGAAGTGCTCTATAGCTTTTAGGGTATAGCTCCTTTGCCTCTTCGGTTAGGTTTATTCCTAGGTATCTTACGCTTCTGGGTGCAGTTGTCAATGGGATTGGCGCCTTAATTTCCCTTTCTTCAGTCTCATTGTCAGTGTATGGAAATGCCACTGATTTCTGGCATTGACCTTGTATCCTGCCATGCTACCAAACTGCCGTATGAGTTCTAGCAATCTTGGGGTGGATGCTTCTGCGTTTTCTGCGTAGACTGTCATGTCATTCGGCGAAGAGGGAGAGTTTGACTGCTTCTTTGCCAATTTGATGGCCTTCAAGGTCTCTTCGACGTCTGATTGCTGAGGCTAGAACTTCCAGGACTCTTGTGGAATAGCAGTGGTGAGTGTGGACCTCCCTGTCTTGTTCCTGATCTTAGGGGAAAGGCTCCCAGTGCTTCCGCATTGAGAATATTTGCTGTGGGCTTTTCGTACCAGGCTTTGAAGATGTTGTGGAATGATCCCTCTATCCCTACACTCTGAAGAGTTTTATCATGAATGGATGCTGTGTTTTCTTAAATGCTTTCTCTGCGTCTAACGAGAGGATCATGCGGTTCTTGTTTCGTCTGTTGCTGATATGATGAATCACATTGATTTTTTATTTTATATATATATATATGTATATATATATACATATATATTTTTTTTTTTTTCGTGTTGAACCAGCCTTGTGTCCCAGGGATGAATCCTATTTGCTCATGGTGAACAGTTAGTTTTCTTAATGTACTGTTGGATCCTATTGGCCAGTGTCTTGTTGAGAACTTTTGCATCCATGTTCATCAGGGATATTGGTCTCTAATTCTCCTTTTCGGTGGGGTCTTGGTCTGGTTTTAGAAATAAAGTGATGCTGGCCTCAAGAACGAATTTGGAAGTACTCCATCTCTTCCTGTCTTTCGAAACAGATGTAGTAGAATAGGTATGGTTTCTTCTTTAAAGGTTTGATAGAATTCCCCTGGGAAGCCATCTGGCCCTGGACTTGCGTGTCTTGGGAGGTTTCTGATGACTGCTTCAAATTCCTCCCTGGTTTTCGGCCCGTTCGGGTTTTCTATTTCTTCCCCTTTCCAATTTTGGTAGTCTGTGGCCTTCCAGGAATGCGTCCGCTTCCTCTAGATTGCCTAACTTATTGGCGTATAGCTCTTCCTACTATGTTTATCATTTTATTATTTATTTTTTTAATAATAAATTTATTTATTTATTGGTGTTCCATTTACCAACATACAGAATAACACATGCCAGTGCTCATCCCGTGAAGTGTCCCTGTCAGTGCCCGTCACCCCACCCCCGCCCTCCTCCCCTTCCACCACCCCTTGTTCGTTTCCCAGAGTTAGGAGTCTTTACGTTCTGTCTCCCGTTCTGATATTTCCCACACATTTCTCCTCCCTTCCCTTAGAATCCCTTTCACTATTATTTATATTCCCCAAACGAATGAGAACATACACTGTTTGTCCTTCTCCGATTGACTCACTTCACTCAGCGTAATACCCTCCACTTCCATCCACGTGGAAGCAAATGCTGGGTATCTGTCGTTTCTAATGCCTGAGTAATATTCCATTGTGTACGTGAACCTCATCTATCTTCTTTAGCCATTCATCTTTCGATGGAAACCGAGGCTCCTTCCACAGTTTGGCTATTGTGGACATTGCTGCTGGAAACATCGGGGTGCAGGTGTCCCGCCGTTTCAATGCATCTGAAACTCTGGGGTCAATCCCCAGCAGTGCAATTGCTGGGTCGTAGACCAGGTCTATCTGTAACTCTTCTAGGATCCTCCACACAGTTTTCCAGAGTGGCTGCACCAGTTCACATTCCCACCAACAGGGTAAGAGGGTTCCCTTTTCTCCGCATCCTCTCCAACATTTGTGGTCTCCTGCCTTGTTTATTTTCCACATTCTCACTGGTGTGAGGTGGTATGTCATTGAGGTTTTGATTTGTATTTCCCTGATGGCAAGTGATGCAGAGCATTTTCTCATGTGCATGTTGGCCATGCGTATGACTTCCTCTGTGAGATCTCTCTTCACGTCTTTTGCCCATTTCATGATCGGATTGTTTGTTTCTCTGGTGTCGAGTTTAAGAAGTTCTTCGTAGATCCTGGAAACTAGCCCTTTATCTGATACGTCATTTGCAAATATCTTCTCCCACTGTGTAGGTTGTCTTTTAGTTTTGTTGATGGTATCCTTTGCTGTGCGAAAGCTTCTTGTCTTGATGAAGTCCCAATAGTTCCTTTTTGCTTTTGTTTCTTTGGCCTTCATGGATGTATCTTGGCAAGAAGTTACTGTGGCCGATTTCCAAAAAGGCGTTTGTTGCCTGTGTTCTCCTCTGGGATTTTGATGGACCCTTGTCTCCCATTTAGATCTTTCATCCATTTTGAGTTATCTCGAAATGTGTATGGTGCAAGAAGAGAGTGGTCTAGTTTCATTCATTCTTCTGCGTGTGGATGTGCAATTTTCCAGGCCACCATTTCCTGAAGAGACTGTGTTGCTTCCAGTGGATAGTCTTTCCTCCTTTATCGAATATTAGGTGACCATGAAGTTCAGGGGCCACTTCTGGGTTCTCTATTGTGTTCCACTGATCCATGTGTCTGTTTTTGTGCCAGTACCACACTGTCTCGATGACCGCAGCTTTGTAGTACAACCTGAAATCTGGCATTGTGGTGATGCCCCCAGATATGGTTTTCTTTTCTAAAATTCCCCTGGCTATTCGCGGTCTTTTCTGATTCCATACAGATCTTAAAATAACTTGTTCTAACTCTCTCAAGGGAGTCCATGGTATTTTGATAGGGAGCGCATTAAACGTGTAAATGGCCCTGGGTAACATGGACACTTTCAAAAGGTTAATTCTGCCAATCCATGAGCATGGAATACGTTTCCATCTCTTTGTGTCTTCCTCGATAGCTCTCAGAAGTGCTCTATAGCTTTTAGGGTATAGCTCCTTTGCCTCTTCGGTTAGGTTTATTCCTAGGTATCTTACGCTTCTGGGTGCAGTTGTCAATGGGATTGGCGCCTTAATTTCCCTTTCTTCAGTCTCATTGTCAGTGTATGGAAATGCCACTGATTTCTGGCATTGACCTTGTATCCTGCCATGCTACCAAACTGCCGTATGAGTTCTAGCAATCTTGGGGTGGATGCTTCTGCGTTTTCTGCGTAGACTGTCATGTCATTCGGCGAAGAGGGAGAGTTTGACTGCTTCTTTGCCAATTTGATGGCCTTCAAGGTCTCTTAGACGTCTGATTGTTGAGGCTAGAACTTCCAGGACTCTTGTGGAATAGCAGTGGTGAGTGTGGACCTCCCTGTCTTGTTCCTGATCTTAGGGGAAAGGCTCCCAGTGCTTCCGCATTGAGAATATTTGCTGTGGGCTTTTCGTACCAGGCTTTGAAGATGTTGTGGAATGATCCCTCTATCCCTACACTCTGAAGAGTTTTATCATGAATGGATGCTGTGTTTTCTTAAATGCTTTCTCTGCGTCTAACGAGAGGATCATGCGGTTCTTGTTTCGTCTGTTGCTGATATGATGAATCACATTGATTTTTTATTTTATATATATATATATGTATATATATATATATATATACATATATATTTTTTTTTTTTCGTGTTGAACCAGCCTTGTGTCCCAGGGATGAATCCTATTTGCTCATGGTGAACAGTTAGTTTTCTTAATGTACTGTTGGATCCTATTGGCCAGTGTCTTGTTGAGAACTTTTGCATCCATGTTCATCAGGGATATTGGTCTCTAATTCTCCTTTTCGGTGGGGTCTTGGTCTGGTTTTAGAAATAAAGTGATGCTGGCCTCAAGAACGAATTTGGAAGTACTCCATCTCTTCCTGTCTTTCGAAACAGATGTAGTAGAATAGGTATGGTTTCTTCTTTAAAGGTTTGATAGAATTCCCCTGGGAAGCCATCTGGCCCTGGACTTGCGTGTCTTGGGAGGTTTCTGATGACTGCTTCAAATTCCTCCCTGGTTTTCGGCCCGTTCGGGTTTTCTATTTCTTCCCCTTTCCAATTTTGGTAGTCTGTGGCCTTCCAGGAATGCGTCCGCTTCCTCTAGATTGCCTAACTTATTGGCGTATAGCTCTTCCTACTATGTTTATCATTTTATTATTTATTTTTTTAATAATAAATTTATTTATTTATTGGTGTTCCATTTACCAACATACAGAATAACACATGCCAGTGCTCATCCCGTGAAGTGTCCCTGTCAGTGCCCGTCACCCCACCCCCGCCCTCCTCCCCTTCCACCACCCCTTGTTCGTTTCCCAGAGTTAGGAGTCTTTACGTTCTGTCTCCCGTTCTGATATTTCCCACACATTTCTCCTCCCTTCCCTTAGAATCCCTTTCACTATTATTTATATTCCCCAAACGAATGAGAACATACACTGTTTGTCCTTCTCCGATTGACTCACTTCACTCAGCGTAATACCCTCCACTTCCATCCACGTGGAAGCAAATGCTGGGTATCTGTTGTTTCTAATGCCTGAGTAATATTCCATTGTGTACGTGAACCTCATCTATCTTCTTTAGCCATTCATCTTTCGATGGAAACTGAGGCTCCTTCCACAGTTTGGCTATTGTGGACATTGCTGCTGGAAACATCGGGGTGCAGGTGTCCCGCCGTTTCAATGCATCTGAAACTCTGGGGTCAATCCCCAGCAGTGGAATTGCTGGGTCCTAGACCAGGTCTATCTGTAACTCTTCTAGGATCCTCCACACAGTTTTCCAGAGTGGCTGCACCAGTTCACATTCCCACCAACAGGGTAAGAGGGTTCCCTTTTCTCCGCATCCTCTCCAACATTTGTGGTCTCCTGCCTTGTTTATTTTCCACATTCTCACTGGTGTGAGGTGGTATGTCATTGAGGTTTTGATTTGTATTTCCCTGATGGCAAGTGATGCAGAGCATTTTCTCATGTGCATGTTGGCCATGCGTATGACTTCCTCTGTGAGATCTCTCTTCACGTCTTTTGCCCATTTCATGATCGGATTGTTTGTTTCTCTGGTGTCGAGTTTAAGAAGTTCTTCGTAGATCCTGGAAACTAGCCCTTTATCTGATACGTCATTTGCAAATATCTTCTCCCACTGTGTAGGTTGTCTTTTAGTTTTGTTGATGGTATCCTTTGCTCTGCGAAAGCTTCTTGTCTTGATGAAGTCCCAATAGTTCCTTTTTGCTTTTGTTTCTTTGGCCTTCATGGATGTATCTTGGCAAGAAGTTACTGTGGCCGATTTCCAAAAAGGCGTTTGTTGCCTGTGTTCTCCTCTGGGATTTTGATGGACCCTTGTCTCCCATTTAGATCTTTCATCCATTTTGAGTTATCTCGAAATGTGTATGGTGCAAGAAGAGAGTGGTCTAGTTTCATTCATTCTTCTGCCTGTGGATGTGCAATTTTCCAGGCCACCATTTCCTGAAGAGACTGTGTTGCTTCCAGTGGATAGTCTTTCCTCCTTTATCGAATATTAGGTGACCATGAAGTTCAGGGGCCACTTCTGGGTTCTCTATTGTGTTCCACTGATCCATGTGTCTGTTTTTGTGCCAGTACCACACTGTCTCGATGACCGCAGCTTTGTAGTACAACCTGAAATCTGGCATTGTGGTGATGCCCCCAGATATGGTTTTCTTTTCTAAAATTCCCCTGGCTATTCGCGGTCTTTTCTGATTCCATACAGATCTTAAAATAACATGTTCTAACTCTCTCAAGGGAGTCCATGGTATTTTGATAGGGAGCGCATTAAACGTGTAAATGGCCCTGGGTAACATGGACACTTTCAAAAGGTTAATTCTGCCAATCCATGAGCATGGAATACGTTTCCATCTCTTTGTGTCTTCCTCGATAGCTCTCAGAAGTGCTCTATAGCTTTTAGGGTATAGCTCCTTTGCCTCTTCGGTTAGGTTTATTCCTAGGTATCTTACGCTTCTGGGTGCAGTTGTCAATGGGATTGGCGCCTTAATTTCCCTTTCTTCAGTCTCATTGTCAGTGTATGGAAATGCCACTGATTTCTGGCATTGACCTTGTATCCTGCCATGCTACCAAACTGCCGTATGAGTTCTAGCAATCTTGGGGTGGATGCTTCTGGGTTTTCTGCGTAGACTGTCATGTCATTCGGCGAAGAGGGAGAGTTTGACTGCTTCTTTGCCAATTTGATGGCCTTCAAGGTCTCTTCGTCGTCTGATTGCTGAGGCTAGAACTTCCAGGACTCTTGTGGAATAGCAGTGGTGAGTGTGGACCTCCCTGTCTTGTTCCTGATCTTAGGGGAAAGGCTCCCAGTGCTTCCGCATTGAGAATATTTGCTGTGGGCTTTTCGTACCAGGCTTTGAAGATGTTGTGGAATGATCCCTCTATCCCTACACTCTGAAGAGTTTTATCATGAATGGATGCTGTGTTTTCTTAAATGCTTTCTCTGCGTCTAACGAGAGGATCATGCGGTTCTTGTTTCGTCTGTTGCTGATATGATGAATCACATTGATTTTTTATTTTATATATATATATGTGTATATATATATATATATATATATACATATATATATATTTTTTTTTCGTGTTGAACCAGCCTTGTGTCCCAGGGATGAATCCTATTTGCTCATGGTGAACAGTTAGTTTTCTTAATGTACTGTTGGATCCTATTGGCCAGTGTCTTGTTGAGAACTTTTGCATCCATGTTCATCAGGGATATTGGTCTCTAATTCTCCTTTTCGGTGGGGTCTTGGTCTGGTTTTAGAAATAAAGTGATGCTGGCCTCAAGAACGAATTTGGAAGTACTCCATCTCTTCCTGTCTTTCGAAACAGATGTAGTAGAATAGGTATGGTTTCTTCTTTAAAGGTTCGATAGAATTCCCCTGGGAAGCCATCTGGCCCTGGACTTGCGTGTCTTGGGAGGTTTCTGATGACTGCTTCAAATTCCTCCCTGGTTTTCGGCCCGTTCGGGTTTTCTATTTCTTCCCCTTTCCAATTTTGGTAGTCTGTGGCCTTCCAGGAATGCGTCCGCTTCCTCTAGATTGCCTAACTTATTGGCGTATAGCTCTTCCTACTATGTTTATCATTTTATTATTTGTTTTTTTAATAATAAATTTATTTATTTATTGGTGTTCCATTTACCAACATACAGAATAACACATGCCAGTGCTCATCCCGTGAAGTGTCCCTGTCAGTGCCCGTCACCCACTCACCCCACCCCCGCCCTCCTCCCCTTCCACCACCCCTTGTTCGTTTCCCAGAGTTAGGAGTCTTTACGTTCTGTCTCCCGTTCTGATATTTCCCACACATTTCTCCTCCCTTCCCTTAGAATCCCTTTCACTATTATTTATATTCCCCAAACGAATGAGAACATACACTGTTTGTCCTTCTCCGATTGACTCACTTCACTCAGCGTAATACCCTCCACTTCCATCCACGTGGAAGCAAATGCTGGGTATCTGTCGTTTCTAATGCCTGAGTAATATTCCATTGCGTACGTGAACCTCATCTATCTTCTTTAGCCATTCATCTTTCGATGGAAACCGAGGCTCCTTCCACAGTTTGGCTATTGTGGACATTGCTGCTGGAAACATCGGGGTGCAGGTGTCCCGCCGTTTCAATGCATCTGAAACTCTGGGGTCAATCCCCAGCAGTGCAATTGCTGGGTCGTAGACCAGGTCTATCTGTAACTCTTCTAGGATCCTCCACACAGTTTTCCAGAGTGGCTGCACCAGTTCACATTCCCACCAACAGGGTAAGAGGGTTCCCTTTTCTCCGCATCCTCTCCAACATTTGTGGTCTCCTGCCTTGTTTATTTTCCACATTCTCACTGGTGTGAGGTGGTATGTCATTGAGGTTTTGATTTGTATTTCCCTGATGGCAAGTGATGCAGAGCATTTTCTCATGTGCATGTTGGCCATGCGTATGACTTCCTCTGTGAGATCTCTCTTCACGTCTTTTGCCCATTTCATGATCGGATTGTTTGTTTCTCTGGTGTCGAGTTTAAGAAGTTCTTCGTAGATCCTGGAAACTAGCCCTTTATCTGATACGTCATTTGCAAATATCTTCTCCCACTGTGTAGGTTGTCTTTTAGTTTTGTTGATGGTATCCTTTGCTGTGCGAAAGCTTCTTGTCTTGATGAAGTCCCAATAGTTCCTTTTTGCTTTTGTTTCTTTGGCCTTCATGGATGTATCTTGGCAAGAAGTTACTGTGGCCGATTTCCAAAAAGGCGTTTGTTGCCTGTGTTCTCCTCTGGGATTTTGATGGACCCTTGTCTCCCATTTAGATCTTTCATCCATTTTGAGTTATCTCGAAATGTGTATGGTGCAAGAAGAGAGTGGTCTAGTTTCATTCATTCTTCTGCGTGTGGATGTGCAATTTTCCAGGCCACCATTTCCTGAAGAGACTGTGTTGCTTCCAGTGGATAGTCTTTCCTCCTTTATCGAATATTAGGTGACCATGAAGTTCAGGGGCCACTTCTGGGTTCTCTATTGTGTTCCACTGATCCATGTGTCTGTTTTTGTGCCAGTACCACACTGTCTCGATGACCGCAGCTTTGTAGTACAACCTGAAATCTGGCATTGTGGTGATGCCCCCAGATATGGTTTTCTTTTCTAAAATTCCCCTGGCTATTCGCGGTCTTTTCTGATTCCATACAGATCTTAAAATAACATGTTCTAACTCTCTCAAGGGAGTCCATGGTATTTTGATAGGGAGCGCATTAAACGTGTAAATGGCCCTGGGTAACATGGACACTTTCAAAAGGTTAATTCTGCCAATCCATGAGCATGGAATACGTTTCCATCTCTTTGTGTCTTCCTCGATAGCTCTCAGAAGTGCTCTATAGCTTTTAGGGTATAGCTCCTTTGCCTCTTCGGTTAGGTTTATTCCTAGGTATCTTACGCTTCTGGGTGCAGTTGTCAATGGGATTGGCGCCTTAATTTCCCTTTCTTCAGTCTCATTGTCAGTGTATGGAAATGCCACTGATTTCTGGCATTGACCTTGTATCCTGCCATGCTACCAAACTGCCGTATGAGTTCTAGCAATCTTGGGGTGGATGCTTCTGCGTTTTCTGCGTAGACTGTCATGTCATTCGGCGAAGAGGGAGAGTTTGACTGCTTCTTTGCCAATTTGATGGCCTTCAAGGTCTCTTCGTCGTCTGATTGCTGAGGCTAGAACTTCCAGGACTCTTGTGGAATAGCAGTGGTGAGTGTGGACCTCCCTGTCTTGTTCCTGATCTTAGGGGAAAGGCTCCCAGTGCTTCCGCATTGAGAATATTTGCTGTGGGCTTTTCGTACCAGGCTTTGAAGATGTTGTGGAATGATCCCTCTATCCCTACACTCTGAAGAGTTTTATCATGAATGGATGCTGTGTTTTCTTAAATGCTTTCTCTGCGTCTAACGAGAGGATCATGCGGTTCTTGTTTCGTCTGTTGCTGATATGATGAATCACATTGATTTTTTATTTTATATATATATATGTGTATATATATATATATATATATATATATACATATATATATTTTTTTTTTCGTGTTGAACCAGCCTTGTGTCCCAGGGATGAATCCTATTTGCTCATGGTGAACAGTTAGTTTTCTTAATGTACTGTTGGATCCTATTGGCCAGTGTCTTGTTGAGAACTTTTGCATCCATGTTCATCAGGGATATTGGTCTCTAATTCTCCTTTTCGGTGGGGTCTTGGTCTGGTTTTAGAAATAAAGTGATGCTGGCCTCAAGAACGAATTTGGAAGTACTCCATCTCTTCCTGTCTTTCGAAACAGATGTAGTAGAATAGGTATGGTTTCTTCTTTAAAGGTTCGATAGAATTCCCCTGGGAAGCCATCTGGCCCTGGACTTGCGTGTCTTGGGAGGTTTCTGATGACTGCTTCAAATTCCTCCCTGGTTTTCGGCCCGTTCGGGTTTTCTATTTCTTCCCCTTTCCAATTTTGGTAGTCTGTGGCCTTCCAGGAATGCGTCCGCTTCCTCTAGATTGCCTAACTTATTGGCGTATAGCTCTTCCTACTATGTTTATCATTTTATTATTTATTTTTTTAATAATAAATTTATTTATTTATTGGTGTTCCATTTACCAACATACAGAATAACACATGCCAGTGCTCATCCCGTGAAGTGTCCCTGTCAGTGCCCGTCACCCACTCACCCCACCCCCGCCCTCCTCCCCTTCCACCACCCCTTGTTCGTTTCCCAGAGTTAGGAGTCTTTACGTTCTGTCTCCCGTTCTGATATTTCCCACACATTTCTCCTCCCTTCCCTTAGAATCCCTTTCACTATTATTTATATTCCCCAAACGAATGAGAACATACACTGTTTGTCCTTCTCCGATTGACTCACTTCACTCAGCGTAATACCCTCCACTTCCATCCACGTGGAAGCAAATGCTGGGTATCTGTCGTTTCTAATGCCTGAGTAATATTCCATTGCGTACGTGAACCTCATCTATCTTCTTTAGCCATTCATCTTTCGATGGAAACCGAGGCTCCTTCCACAGTTTGGCTATTGTGGACATTGCTGCTGGAAACATCGGGGTGCAGGTGTCCCGCCGTTTCAATGCATCTGAAACTCTGGGGTCAATCCCCAGCAGTGCAATTGCTGGGTCGTAGACCAGGTCTATCTGTAACTCTTCTAGGATCCTCCACACAGTTTTCCAGAGTGGCTGCACCAGTTCACATTCCCACCAACAGGGTAAGAGGGTTCCCTTTTCTCCGCATCCTCTCCAACATTTGTGGTCTCCTGCCTTGTTTATTTTCCACATTCTCACTGGTGTGAGGTGGTATGTCATTGAGGTTTTGATTTGTATTTCCCTGATGGCAAGTGATGCAGAGCATTTTCTCATGTGCATGTTGGCCATGCGTATGACTTCCTCTGTGAGATCTCTCTTCACGTCTTTTGCCCATTTCATGATCGGATTATTTGTTTCTCTGGTGTCGAGTTTAAGAAGTTCTTCGTAGATCCTGGAAACTAGCCCTTTATCTGATACGTCATTTGCAAATATCTTCTCCCACTGTGTAGGTTGTCTTTTAGTTTTGTTGATGGTATCCTTTGCTGTGCGAAAGCTTCTTGTCTTGATGAAGTCCCAATAGTTCCTTTTTGCTTTTGTTTCTTTGGCCTTCATGGATGTATCTTGGCAAGAAGTTACTGTGGCCGATTTCCAAAAAGGCGTTTGTTGCCTGTGTTCTCCTCTGGGATTTTGATGGACCCTTGTCTCCCATTTAGATCTTTCATCCATTTTGAGTTATCTCGAAATGTGTATGGTGCAAGAAGAGAGTGGTCTAGTTTCATTCATTCTTCTGCGTGTGGATGTGCAATTTTCCAGGCCACCATTTCCTGAAGAGACTGTGTTGCTTCCAGTGGATAGTCTTTCCTCCTTTATCGAATATTAGGTGACCATGAAGTTCAGGGGCCACTTCTGGGTTCTCTATTGTGTTCCACTGATCCATGTGTCTGTTTTTGTGCCAGTACCACACTGTCTCGATGACCGCAGCTTTGTAGTACAACCTGAAATCTGGCATTGTGGTGATGCCCCCAGATATGGTTTTCTTTTCTAAAATTCCCCTGGCTATTCGCGGTCTTTTCTGATTCCATACAGATCTTAAAATAACATGTTCTAACTCTCTCAAGGGAGTCCATGGTATTTTGATAGGGAGCGCATTAAACGTGTAAATGGCCCTGGGTAACATGGACACTTTCAAAAGGTTAATTCTGCCAATCCATGAGCATGGAATACGTTTCCATCTCTTTGTGTCTTCCTCGATAGCTCTCAGAAGTGCTCTATAGCTTTTAGGGTATAGCTCCTTTGCCTCTTCGGTTAGGTTTATTCCTAGGTATCTTACGCTTCTGGGTGCAGTTGTCAATGGGATTGGCGCCTTAATTTCCCTTTCTTCAGTCTCATTGTCAGTGTATGGAAATGCCACTGATTTCTGGCATTGACCTTGTATCCTGCCATGCTACCAAACTGCCGTATGAGTTCTAGCAATCTTGGGGTGGATGCTTCTGCGTTTTCTGCGTAGACTGTCATGTCATTCGGCGAAGAGGGAGAGTTTGACTGCTTCTTTGCCAATTTGATGGCCTTCAAGGTCTCTTAGACGTCTGATTGCTGAGGCTAGAACTTCCAGGACTCTTGTGGAATAGCAGTGGTGAGTGTGGACCTCCCTGTCTTGTTCCTGATCTTAGGGGAAAGGCTCCCAGTGCTTCCGCATTGAGAATATTTGCTGTGGGCTTTTCGTACCAGGCTTTGAAGATGTTGTGGAATGATCCCTCTATCCCTACACTCTGAAGAGTTTTATCATGAATGGATGCTGTGTTTTCTTAAATGCTTTCTCTGCGTCTAACGAGAGGATCATGCGGTTCTTGTTTCGTCTGTTGCTGATATGATGAATCACATTGATTTTTTATTTTATATATATATATGTGTATATATATATATATATATATATATATACATATATATATATTTTTTTTCGTGTTGAACCAGCCTTGTGTCCCAGGGATGAATCCTATTTGCTCATGGTGAACAGTTAGTTTTCTTAATGTACTGTTGGATCCTATTGGCCAGTGTCTTGTTGAGAACTTTTGCATCCATGTTCATCAGGGATATTGGTCTCTAATTCTCCTTTTCGGTGGGGTCTTGGTCTGGTTTTAGAAATAAAGTGATGCTGGCCTCAAGAACGAATTTGGAAGTACTCCATCTCTTCCTGTCTTTCGAAACAGATGTAGTAGAATAGGTATGGTTTCTTCTTTAAAGGTTCGATAGAATTCCCCTGGGAAGCCATCTGGCCCTGGACTTGCGTGTCTTGGGAGGTTTCTGATGACTGCTTCAAATTCCTCCCTGGTTTTCGGCCCGTTCGGGTTTTCTATTTCTTCCCCTTTCCAATTTTGGTAGTCTGTGGCCTTCCAGGAATGCGTCCGCTTCCTCTAGATTGCCTAACTTATTGGCGTATAGCTCTTCCTACTATGTTTATCATTTTATTATTTATTTTTTTAATAATAAATTTATTTATTTATTGGTGTTCCATTTACCAACATACAGAATAACACATGCCAGTGCTCATCCCGTGAAGTGTCCCTGTCAGTGCCCGTCACCCACTCACCCCACCCCCGCCCTCCTCCCCTTCCACCACCCCTTGTTCGTTTCCCAGAGTTAGGAGTCTTTACGTTCTGTCTCCCGTTCTGATATTTCCCACACATTTCTCCTCCCTTCCCTTAGAATCCCTTTCACTATTATTTATATTCCCCAAACGAATGAGAACATACACTGTTTGTCCTTCTCCGATTGACTCACTTCACTCAGCGTAATACCCTCCACTTCCATCCACGTGGAAGCAAATGCTGGGTATCTGTCGTTTCTAATGCCTGAGTAATATTCCATTGCGTACGTGAACCTCATCTATCTTCTTTAGCCATTCATCTTTCGATGGAAACCGAGGCTCCTTCCACAGTTTGGCTATTGTGGACATTGCTGCTGGAAACATCGGGGTGCAGGTGTCCCGCCGTTTCAATGCATCTGAAACTCTGGGGTCAATCCCCAGCAGTGCAATTGCTGGGTCGTAGACCAGGTCTATCTGTAACTCTTCTAGGATCCTCCACACAGTTTTCCAGAGTGGCTGCACCAGTTCACATTCCCACCAACAGGGTAAGAGGGTTCCCTTTTCTCCGCATCCTCTCCAACATTTGTGGTCTCCTGCCTTGTTTATTTTCCACATTCTCACTGGTGTGAGGTGGTATGTCATTGAGGTTTTGATTTGTATTTCCCTGATGGCAAGTGATGCAGAGCATTTTCTCATGTGCATGTTGGCCATGCGTATGACTTCCTCTGTGAGATCTCTCTTCACGTCTTTTGCCCATTTCATGATCGGATTGTTTGTTTCTCTGGTGTCGAGTTTAAGAAGTTCTTCGTAGATCCTGGAAACTAGCCCTTTATCTGATACGTCATTTGCAAATATCTTCTCCCACTGTGTAGGTTGTCTTTTAGTTTTGTTGATGGTATCCTTTGCTGTGCGAAAGCTTCTTGTCTTGATGAAGTCCCAATAGTTCCTTTTTGCTTTTGTTTCTTTGGCCTTCATGGATGTATCTTGGCAAGAAGTTACTGTGGCCGATTTCCAAAAAGGCGTTTGTTGCCTGTGTTCTCCTCTGGGATTTTGATGGACCCTTGTCTCCCATTTAGATCTTTCATCCATTTTGAGTTATCTCGAAATGTGTATGGTGCAAGAAGAGAGTGGTCTAGTTTCATTCATTCTTCTGCGTGTGGATGTGCAATTTTCCAGGCCACCATTTCCTGAAGAGACTGTGTTGCTTCCAGTGGATAGTCTTTCCTCCTTTATCGAATATTAGGTGACCATGAAGTTCAGGGGCCACTTCTGGGTTCTCTATTGTGTTCCACTGATCCATGTGTCTGTTTTTGTGCCAGTACCACACTGTCTCGATGACCGCAGCTTTGTAGTACAACCTGAAATCTGGCATTGTGGTGATGCCCCCAGATATGGTTTTCTTTTCTAAAATTCCCCTGGCTATTCGCGGTCTTTTCTGATTCCATACAGATCTTAAAATAACTTGTTCTAACTCTCTCAAGGGAGTCCATGGTATTTTGATAGGGAGCGCATTAAACGTGTAAATGGCCCTGGGTAACATGGACACTTTCAAAAGGTTAATTCTGCCAATCCATGAGCATGGAATACGTTTCCATCTCTTTGTGTCTTCCTCGATAGCTCTCAGAAGTGCTCTATAGCTTTTAGGGTATAGCTCCTTTGCCTCTTCGGTTAGGTTTATTCCTAGGTATCTTACGCTTCTGGGTGCAGTTGTCAATGGGATTGGCGCCTTAATTTCCCTTTCTTCAGTCTCATTGTCAGTGTATGGAAATGCCACTGATTTCTGGCATTGACCTTGTATCCTGCCATGCTACCAAACTGCCGTATGAGTTCTAGCAATCTTGGGGTGGATGCTTCTGCGTTTTCTGCGTAGACTGTCATGTCATTCGGCGAAGAGGGAGAGTTTGACTGCTTCTTTGCCAATTTGATGGCCTTCAAGGTCTCTTCGTCGTCTGATTGCTGAGGCTAGAACTTCCAGGACTCTTGTGGAATAGCAGTGGTGAGTGTGGACCTCCCTGTCTTGTTCCTGATCTTAGGGGAAAGGCTCCCAGTGCTTCCGCATTGAGAATATTTGCTGTGGGCTTTTCGTACCAGGCTTTGAAGATGTTGTGGAATGATCCCTCTATCCCTACACTCTGAAGAGTTTTATCATGAATGGATGCTGTGTTTTCTTAAATGCTTTCTCTGCGTCTAACGAGAGGATCATGCGGTTCTTGTTTCGTCTGTTGCTGATATGATGAATCACATTGATTTTTTATTTTATATATATATATGTATATATATATATATATATATATACATATATATATATTTTTTTTTTCGTGTTGAACCAGCCTTGTGTCCCAGGGATGAATCCTATTTGCTCATGGTGAACAGTTAGTTTTCTTAATGTACTGTTGGATCCTATTGGCCAGTGTCTTGTTGAGAACTTTTGCATCCATGTTCATCAGGGATATTGGTCTCTAATTCTCCTTTTCGGTGGGGTCTTGGTCTGGTTTTAGAAATAAAGTGATGCTGGCCTCAAGAACGAATTTGGAAGTACTCCATCTCTTCCTGTCTTTCGAAACAGATGTAGTAGAATAGGTATGGTTTCTTCTTTAAAGGTTCGATAGAATTCCCCTGGGAAGCCATCTGGCCCTGGACTTGCGTGTCTTGGGAGGTTTCTGATGACTGCTTCAAATTCCTCCCTGGTTTTCGGCCCGTTCGGGTTTTCTATTTCTTCCCCTTTCCAATTTTGGTAGTCTGTGGCCTTCCAGGAATGCGTCCGCTTCCTCTAGATTGCCTAACTTATTGGCGTATAGCTCTTCCTACTATGTTTATCATTTTATTATTTATTTTTTTAATAATAAATTTATTTATTTATTGGTGTTCCATTTACCAACATACAGAATAACACATGCCAGTGCTCATCCCGTGAAGTGTCCCTGTCAGTGCCCGTCACCCACTCACCCCACCCCCGCCCTCCTCCCCTTCCACCACCCCTTGTTCGTTTCCCAGAGTTAGGAGTCTTTACGTTCTGTCTCCCGTTCTGATATTTCCCACACATTTCTCCTCCCTTCCCTTAGAATCCCTTTCACTATTATTTATATTCCCCAAACGAATGAGAACATACACTGTTTGTCCTTCTCCGATTGACTCACTTCACTCAGCGTAATACCCTCCACTTCCATCCACGTGGAAGCAAATGCTGGGTATCTGTCGTTTCTAATGCCTGAGTAATATTCCATTGTGTACGTGAACCTCATCTATCTTCTTTAGCCATTCATCTTTCGATGGAAACTGAGGCTCCTTCCACAGTTTGGCTATTGTGGACATTGCTGCTGGAAACATCGGGGTGCAGGTGTCCCGCCGTTTCAATGCATCTGAAACTCTGGGGTCAATCCCCAGCAGTGGAATTGCTGGGTCCTAGACCAGGTCTATCTGTAACTCTTCTAGGATCCTCCACACAGTTTTCCAGAGTGGCTGCACCAGTTCACATTCCCACCAACAGGGTAAGAGGGTTCCCTTTTCTCCGCATCCTCTCCAACATTTGTGGTCTCCTGCCTTGTTTATTTTCCACATTCTCACTGGTGTGAGGTGGTATGTCATTGAGGTTTTGATTTGTATTTCCCTGATGGCAAGTGATGCAGAGCATTTTCTCATGTGCATGTTGGCCATGCGTATGACTTCCTCTGTGAGATCTCTCTTCACGTCTTTTGCCCATTTCATGATCGGATTGTTTGTTTCTCTGGTGTCGAGTTTAAGAAGTTCTTCGTAGATCCTGGAAACTAGCCCTTTATCTGATACGTCATTTGCAAATATCTTCTCCCACTGTGTAGGTTGTCTTTTAGTTTTGTTGATGGTATCCTTTGCTGTGCGAAAGCTTCTTGTCTTGATGAAGTCCCAATAGTTCCTTTTTGCTTTTGTTTCTTTGGCCTTCATGGATGTATCTTGGCAAGAAGTTACTGTGGCCGATTTCCAAAAAGGCGTTTGTTGCCTGTGTTCTCCTCTGGGATTTTGATGGACCCTTGTCTCCCATTTAGATCTTTCATCCATTTTGAGTTATCTCGAAATGTGTATGGTGCAAGAAGAGAGTGGTCTAGTTTCATTCATTCTTCTGCCTGTGGATGTGCAATTTTCCAGGCCACCATTTCCTGAAGAGACTGTGTTGCTTCCAGTGGATAGTCTTTCCTCCTTTATCGAATATTAGGTGACCATGATGTTCAGGGGCCACTTCTGGGTTCTCTATTGTGTTCCACTGATCCATGTGTCTGTTTTTGTGCCAGTACCACACTGTCTCGATGACCGCAGCTTTGTAGTACCACCTGAAATCTGGCATTGTGGTGATGCCCCCAGATATGGTTTTCTTTTCTAAAATTCCCCTGGCTATTCGCGGTCTTTTCTGATTCCATACAGATCTTAAAATAACTTGTTCTAACTCTCTCAAGGGAGTCCATGGTATTTTGATAGGGAGCGCATTAAACGTGTAAATGGCCCTGGGTAACATGGACACTTTCAAAAGGTTAATTCTGCCAATCCATGAGCATGGAATACGTTTCCATCTCTTTGTGTCTTCCTCGATAGCTCTCAGAAGTGCTCTATAGCTTTTAGGGTATAGCTCCTTTGCCTCTTCGGTTAGGTTTATTCCTAGGTATCTTACGCTTCTGGGTGCAGTTGTCAATGGGATTGGCGCCTTAATTTCCCTTTCTTCAGTCTCATTGTCAGTGTATGGAAATGCCACTGATTTCTGGCATTGACCTTGTATCCTGCCATGCTACCAAACTGCCGTATGAGTTCTAGCAATCTTGGGGTGGATGCTTCTGCGTTTTCTGCGTAGACTGTCATGTCATTCGGCGAAGAGGGAGAGTTTGACTGCTTCTTTGCCAATTTGATGGCCTTCAAGGTCTCTTCGACGTCTGATTGCTGAGGCTAGAACTTCCAGGACTCTTGTGGAATAGCAGTGGTGAGTGTGGACCTCCCTGTCTTGTTCCTGATCTTAGGGGAAAGGCTCCCAGTGCTTCCGCATTGAGAATATTTGCTGTGGGCTTTTCGTACCAGGCTTTGAAGATGTTGTGGAATGATCCCTCTATCCCTACACTCTGAAGAGTTTTATCATGAATGGATGCTGTGTTTTCTTAAATGCTTTCTCTGCGTCTAACGAGAGGATCATGCGGTTCTTGTTTCGTCTGTTGCTGATATGATGAATCACATTGATTTTTTATTTTATATATATATATATGTATATATATATACATATATATTTTTTTTTTTTTCGTGTTGAACCAGCCTTGTGTCCCAGGGATGAATCCTATTTGCTCATGGTGAACAGTTAGTTTTCTTAATGTACTGTTGGATCCTATTGGCCAGTGTCTTGTTGAGAACTTTTGCATCCATGTTCATCAGGGATATTGGTCTCTAATTCTCCTTTTCGGTGGGGTCTTGGTCTGGTTTTAGAAATAAAGTGATGCTGGCCTCAAGAACGAATTTGGAAGTACTCCATCTCTTCCTGTCTTTCGAAACAGATGTAGTAGAATAGGTATGGTTTCTTCTTTAAAGGTTCGATAGAATTCCCCTGGGAAGCCATCTGGCCCTGGACTTGCGTGTCTTGGGAGGTTTCTGATGACTGCTTCAAATTCCTCCCTGGTTTTCGGCCCGTTCGGGTTTTCTATTTCTTCCCCTTTCCAATTTTGGTAGTCTGTGGCCTTCCAGGAATGCGTCCGCTTCCTCTAGATTGCCTAACTTATTGGCGTATAGCTCTTCCTACTATGTTTATCATTTTATTATTTATTTTTTTAATAATAAATTTATTTATTTATTGGTGTTCCATTTACCAACATACAGAATAACACATGCCAGTGCTCATCCCGTGAAGTGTCCCTGTCAGTGCCCGTCACCCCACCCCCGCCCTCCTCCCCTTCCACCACCCCTTGTTCGTTTCCCAGAGTTAGGAGTCTTTACGTTCTGTCTCCCGTTCTGATATTTCCCACACATTTCTCCTCCCTTCCCTTAGAATCCCTTTCACTATTATTTATATTCCCCAAACGAATGAGAACATACACTGTTTGTCCTTCTCCGATTGACTCACTTCACTCAGCGTAATACCCTCCACTTCCATCCACGTGGAAGCAAATGCTGGGTATCTGTCGTTTCTAATGCCTGAGTAATATTCCATTGTGTACGTGAACCTCATCTATCTTCTTTAGCCATTCATCTTTCGATGGAAACTGAGGCTCCTTCCACAGTTTGGCTATTGTGGACATTGCTGCTGGAAACATCGGGGTGCAGGTGTCCCGCCGTTTCAATGCATCTGAAACTCTGGGGTCAATCCCCAGCAGTGGAATTGCTGGGTCCTAGACCAGGTCTATCTGTAACTCTTCTAGGATCCTCCACACAGTTTTCCAGAGTGGCTGCACCAGTTCACATTCCCACCAACAGGGTAAGAGGGTTCCCTTTTCTCCGCATCCTCTCCAACATTTGTGGTCTCCTGCCTTGTTTATTTTCCACATTCTCACTGGTGTGAGGTGGTATGTCATTGAGGTTTTGATTTGTATTTCCCTGATGGCAAGTGATGCAGAGCATTTTCTCATGTGCATGTTGGCCATGCGTATGACTTCCTCTGTGAGATCTCTCTTCACGTCTTTTGCCCATTTCATGATCGGATTGTTTGTTTCTCTGGTGTCGAGTTTAAGAAGTTCTTCGTAGATCCTGGAAACTAGCCCTTTATCTGATACGTCATTTGCAAATATCTTCTCCCACTGTGTAGGTTGTCTTTTAGTTTTGTTGATGGTATCCTTTGCTGTGCGAAAGCTTCTTGTCTTGATGAAGTCCCAATAGTTCCTTTTTGCTTTTGTTTCTTTGGCCTTCATGGATGTATCTTGGCAAGAAGTTACTGTGGCCGATTTCCAAAAAGGCGTTTGTTGCCTGTGTTCTCCTCTGGGATTTTGATGGACCCTTGTCTCCCATTTAGATCTTTCATCCATTTTGAGTTATCTCGAAATGTGTATGGTGCAAGAAGAGAGTGGTCTAGTTTCATTCATTCTTCTGCGTGTGGATGTGCAATTTTCCAGGCCACCATTTCCTGAAGAGACTGTGTTGCTTCCAGTGGATAGTCTTTCCTCCTTTATCGAATATTAGGTGACCATGAAGTTCAGGGGCCACTTCTGGGTTCTCTATTGTGTTCCACTGATCCATGTGTCTGTTTTTGTGCCAGTACCACACTGTCTCGATGACCGCAGCTTTGTAGTACAACCTGAAATCTGGCATTGTGGTGATGCCCCCAGATATGGTTATCTTTTCTAAAATTCCCCTGGCTATTCGCGGTCTTTTCTGATTCCATACAGATCTTAAAATAACTTGTTCTAACTCTCTCAAGGGAGTCCATGGTATTTTGATAGGGAGCGCATTAAACGTGTAAATGGCCCTGGGTAACATGGACACTTTCAAAAGGTTAATTCTGCCAATCCATGAGCATGGAATACGTTTCCATCTCTTTGTGTCTTCCTCGATAGCTCTCAGAAGTGCTCTATAGCTTTTAGGGTATAGCTCCTTTGCCTCTTCGGTTAGGTTTATTCCTAGGTATCTTACGCTTCTGGGTGCAGTTGTCAATGGGATTGGCGCCTTAATTTCCCTTTCTTCAGTCTCATTGTCAGTGTATGGAAATGCCACTGATTTCTGGCATTGACCTTGTATCCTGCCATGCTACCAAACTGCCGTATGAGTTCTAGCAATCTTGGGGTGGATGCTTCTGGGTTTTCTGCGTAGACTGTCATGTCATTCGGCGAAGAGGGAGAGTTTGACTGCTTCTTTGCCAATTTGATGGCCTTCAAGGTCTCTTAGACGTCTGATTGTTGAGGCTAGAACTTCCAGGACTCTTGTGGAATAGCAGTGGTGAGTGTGGACCTCCCTGTCTTGTTCCTGATCTTAGGGGAAAGGCTCCCAGTGCTTCCGCATTGAGAATATTTGCTGTGGGCTTTTCGTACCAGGCTTTGAAGATGTTGTGGAATGATCCCTCTATCCCTACACTCTGAAGAGTTTTATCATGAATGGATGCTGTGTTTTCTTAAATGCTTTCTCTGCGTCTAACGAGAGGATCATGCGGTTCTTGTTTCGTCTGTTGCTGATATGATGAATCACATTGATTTTTTATTTTATATATATATATGTATATATATATATATATATACATATATATATATTTTTTTTCGTGTTGAACCAGCCTTGTGTCCCAGGGATGAATCCTATTTGCTCATGGTGAACAGTTAGTTTTCTTAATGTACTGTTGGATCCTATTGGCCAGTGTCTTGTTGAGAACTTTTGCATCCATGTTCATCAGGGATATTGGTCTCTAATTCTCCTTTTCGGTGGGGTCTTGGTCTGGTTTTAGAAATAAAGTGATGCTGGCCTCAAGAACGAATTTGGAAGTACTCCATCTCTTCCTGTCTTTCGAAACAGATGTAGTAGAATAGGTATGGTTTCTTCTTTAAAGGTTTGATAGAATTCCCCTGGGAAGCCATCTGGCCCTGGACTTGCGTGTCTTGGGAGGTTTCTGATGACTGCTTCAAATTCCTCCCTGGTTTTCGGCCCGTTCGGGTTTTCTATTTCTTCCCCTTTCCAATTTTGGTAGTCTGTGGCCTTCCAGGAATGCGTCCGCTTCCTCTAGATTGCCTAACTTATTGGCGTATAGCTCTTCCTACTATGTTTATCATTTTATTATTTATTTTTTTAATAATAAATTTATTTATTTATTGGTGTTCCATTTACCAACATACAGAATAACACATGCCAGTGCTCATCCCGTGAAGTGTCCCTGTCAGTGCCCGTCACCCCACCCCCGCCCTCCTCCCCTTCCACCACCCCTTGTTCGTTTCCCAGAGTTAGGAGTCTTTACGTTCTGTCTCCCGTTCTGATATTTCCCACACATTTCTCCTCCCTTCCCTTAGAATCCCTTTCACTATTATTTATATTCCCCAAACGAATGAGAACATACACTGTTTGTCCTTCTCCGATTGACTCACTTCACTCAGCGTAATACCCTCCACTTCCATCCACGTGGAAGCAAATGCTGGGTATCTGTTGTTTCTAATGCCTGAGTAATATTCCATTGTGTACGTGAACCTCATCTATCTTCTTTAGCCATTCATCTTTCGATGGAAACTGAGGCTCCTTCCACAGTTTGGCTATTGTGGACATTGCTGCTGGAAACATCGGGGTGCAGGTGTCCCGCCGTTTCAATGCATCTGAAACTCTGGGGTCAATCCCCAGCAGTGGAATTGCTGGGTCCTAGACCAGGTCTATCTGTAACTCTTCTAGGATCCTCCACACAGTTTTCCAGAGTGGCTGCACCAGTTCACATTCCCACCAACAGGGTAAGAGGGTTACCTTTTCTCCGCATCCTCTCCAACATTTGTGGTCTCCTGCCTTGTTTATTTTCCACATTCTCACTGGTGTGAGGTGGTATGTCATTGAGGTTTTGATTTGTATTTCCCTGATGGCAAGTGATGCAGAGCATTTTCTCATGTGCATGTTGGCCATGCGTATGACTTCCTCTGTGAGATCTCTCTTCACGTCTTTTGCCCATTTCATGATCGGATTGTTTGTTTCTCTGGTGTCGAGTTTAAGAAGTTCTTCGTAGATCCTGGAAACTAGCCCTTTATCTGATACGTCATTTGCAAATATCTTCTCCCACTGTGTAGGTTGTCTTTTAGTTTTGTTGATGGTATCCTTTGCTCTGCGAAAGCTTCTTGTCTTGATGAAGTCCCAATAGTTCCTTTTTGCTTTTGTTTCTTTGGCCTTCATGGATGTATCTTGGCAAGAAGTTACTGTGGCCGATTTCCAAAAAGGCGTTTGTTGCCTGTGTTCTCCTCTGGGATTTTGATGGACCCTTGTCTCCCATTTAGATCTTTCATCCATTTTGAGTTATCTCGAAATGTGTATGGTGCAAGAAGAGAGTGGTCTAGTTTCATTCATTCTTCTGCCTGTGGATGTGCAATTTTCCAGGCCACCATTTCCTGAAGAGACTGTGTTGCTTCCAGTGGATAGTCTTTCCTCCTTTATCGAATATTAGGTGACCATGAAGTTCAGGGGCCACTTCTGGGTTCTCTATTGTGTTCCACTGATCCATGTGTCTGTTTTTGTGCCAGTACCACACTGTCTCGATGACCGCAGCTTTGTAGTACAACCTGAAATCTGGCATTGTGGTGATGCCCCCAGATATGGTTTTCTTTTCTAAAATTCCCCTGGCTATTCGCGGTCTTTTCTGATTCCATACAGATCTTAAAATAACATGTTCTAACTCTCTCAAGGGAGTCCATGGTATTTTGATAGGGAGCGCATTAAACGTGTAAATGGCCCTGGGTAACATGGACACTTTCAAAAGGTTAATTCTGCCAATCCATGAGCATGGAATACGTTTCCATCTCTTTGTGTCTTCCTCGATAGCTCTCAGAAGTGCTCTATAGCTTTTAGGGTATAGCTCCTTTGCCTCTTCGGTTAGGTTTATTCCTAGGTATCTTACGCTTCTGGGTGCAGTTGTCAATGGGATTGGCGCCTTAATTTCCCTTTCTTCAGTCTCATTGTCAGTGTATGGAAATGCCACTGATTTCTGGCATTGACCTTGTATCCTGCCATGCTACCAAACTGCCGTATGAGTTCTAGCAATCTTGGGGTGGATGCTTCTGGGTTTTCTGCGTAGACTGTCATGTCATTCGGCGAAGAGGGAGAGTTTGACTGCTTCTTTGCCAATTTGATGGCCTTCAAGGTCTCTTCGTCGTCTGATTGCTGAGGCTAGAACTTCCAGGACTCTTGTGGAATAGCAGTGGTGAGTGTGGACCTCCCTGTCTTGTTCCTGATCTTAGGGGAAAGGCTCCCAGTGCTTCCGCATTGAGAATATTTGCTGTGGGCTTTTCGTACCAGGCTTTGAAGATGTTGTGGAATGATCCCTCTATCCCTACACTCTGAAGAGTTTTATCATGAATGGATGCTGTGTTTTCTTAAATGCTTTCTCTGCGTCTAACGAGAGGATCATGCGGTTCTTGTTTCGTCTGTTGCTGATATGATGAATCACATTGATTTTTTATTTTATATATATATATGTGTATATATATATATATATATATATACATATATATATATTTTTTTTTCGTGTTGAACCAGCCTTGTGTCCCAGGGATGAATCCTATTTGCTCATGGTGAACAGTTAGTTTTCTTAATGTACTGTTGGATCCTATTGGCCAGTGTCTTGTTGAGAACTTTTGCATCCATGTTCATCAGGGATATTGGTCTCTAATTCTCCTTTTCGGTGGGGTCTTGGTCTGGTTTTAGAAATAAAGTGATGCTGGCCTCAAGAACGAATTTGGAAGTACTCCATCTCTTCCTGTCTTTCGAAACAGATGTAGTAGAATAGGTATGGTTTCTTCTTTAAAGGTTCGATAGAATTCCCCTGGGAAGCCATCTGGCCCTGGACTTGCGTGTCTTGGGAGGTTTCTGATGACTGCTTCAAATTCCTCCCTGGTTTTCGGCCCGTTCGGGTTTTCTATTTCTTCCCCTTTCCAATTTTGGTAGTCTGTGGCCTTCCAGGAATGCGTCCGCTTCCTCTAGATTGCCTAACTTATTGGCGTATAGCTCTTCCTACTATGTTTATCATTTTATTATTTGTTTTTTTAATAATAAATTTATTTATTTATTGGTGTTCCATTTACCAACATACAGAATAACACATGCCAGTGCTCATCCCGTGAAGTGTCCCTGTCAGTGCCCGTCACCCACTCACCCCACCCCCGCCCTCCTCCCCTTCCACCACCCCTTGTTCGTTTCCCAGAGTTAGGAGTCTTTACGTTCTGTCTCCCGTTCTGATATTTCCCACACATTTCTCCTCCCTTCCCTTAGAATCCCTTTCACTATTATTTATATTCCCCAAACGAATGAGAACATACACTGTTTGTCCTTCTCCGATTGACTCACTTCACTCAGCGTAATACCCTCCACTTCCATCCACGTGGAAGCAAATGCTGGGTATCTGTCGTTTCTAATGCCTGAGTAATATTCCATTGCGTACGTGAACCTCATCTATCTTCTTTAGCCATTCATCTTTCGATGGAAACCGAGGCTCCTTCCACAGTTTGGCTATTGTGGACATTGCTGCTGGAAACATCGGGGTGCAGGTGTCCCGCCGTTTCAATGCATCTGAAACTCTGGGGTCAATCCCCAGCAGTGCAATTGCTGGGTCGTAGACCAGGTCTATCTGTAACTCTTCTAGGATCCTCCACACAGTTTTCCAGAGTGGCTGCACCAGTTCACATTCCCACCAACAGGGTAAGAGGGTTCCCTTTTCTCCGCATCCTCTCCAACATTTGTGGTCTCCTGCCTTGTTTATTTTCCACATTCTCACTGGTGTGAGGTGGTATGTCATTGAGGTTTTGATTTGTATTTCCCTGATGGCAAGTGATGCAGAGCATTTTCTCATGTGCATGTTGGCCATGCGTATGACTTCCTCTGTGAGATCTCTCTTCACGTCTTTTGCCCATTTCATGATCGGATTGTTTGTTTCTCTGGTGTCGAGTTTAAGAAGTTCTTCGTAGATCCTGGAAACTAGCCCTTTATCTGATACGTCATTTGCAAATATCTTCTCCCACTGTGTAGGTTGTCTTTTAGTTTTGTTGATGGTATCCTTTGCTGTGCGAAAGCTTCTTGTCTTGATGAAGTCCCAATAGTTCCTTTTTGCTTTTGTTTCTTTGGCCTTCATGGATGTATCTTGGCAAGAAGTTACTGTGGCCGATTTCCAAAAAGGCGTTTGTTGCCTGTGTTCTCCTCTGGGATTTTGATGGACCCTTGTCTCCCATTTAGATCTTTCATCCATTTTGAGTTATCTCGAAATGTGTATGGTGCAAGAAGAGAGTGGTCTAGTTTCATTCATTCTTCTGCGTGTGGATGTGCAATTTTCCAGGCCACCATTTCCTGAAGAGACTGTGTTGCTTCCAGTGGATAGTCTTTCCTCCTTTATCGAATATTAGGTGACCATGAAGTTCAGGGGCCACTTCTGGGTTCTCTATTGTGTTCCACTGATCCATGTGTCTGTTTTTGTGCCAGTACCACACTGTCTCGATGACCGCAGCTTTGTAGTACAACCTGAAATCTGGCATTGTGGTGATGCCCCCAGATATGGTTTTCTTTTCTAAAATTCCCCTGGCTATTCGCGGTCTTTTCTGATTCCATACAGATCTTAAAATAACATGTTCTAACTCTCTCAAGGGAGTCCATGGTATTTTGATAGGGAGCGCATTAAACGTGTAAATGGCCCTGGGTAACATGGACACTTTCAAAAGGTTAATTCTGCCAATCCATGAGCATGGAATACGTTTCCATCTCTTTGTGTCTTCCTCGATAGCTCTCAGAAGTGCTCTATAGCTTTTAGGGTATAGCTCCTTTGCCTCTTCGGTTAGGTTTATTCCTAGGTATCTTACGCTTCTGGGTGCAGTTGTCAATGGGATTGGCGCCTTAATTTCCCTTTCTTCAGTCTCATTGTCAGTGTATGGAAATGCCACTGATTTCTGGCATTGACCTTGTATCCTGCCATGCTACCAAACTGCCGTATGAGTTCTAGCAATCTTGGGGTGGATGCTTCTGCGTTTTCTGCGTAGACTGTCATGTCATTCGGCGAAGAGGGAGAGTTTGACTGCTTCTTTGCCAATTTGATGGCCTTCAAGGTCTCTTCGTCGTCTGATTGCTGAGGCTAGAACTTCCAGGACTCTTGTGGAATAGCAGTGGTGAGTGTGGACCTCCCTGTCTTGTTCCTGATCTTAGGGGAAAGGCTCCCAGTGCTTCCGCATTGAGAATATTTGCTGTGGGCTTTTCGTACCAGGCTTTGAAGATGTTGTGGAATGATCCCTCTATCCCTACACTCTGAAGAGTTTTATCATGAATGGATGCTGTGTTTTCTTAAATGCTTTCTCTGCGTCTAACGAGAGGATCATGCGGTTCTTGTTTCGTCTGTTGCTGATATGATGAATCACATTGATTTTTTATTTTATATATATATATGTGTATATATATATATATATATATATATACATATATATATATTTTTTTTCGTGTTGAACCAGCCTTGTGTCCCAGGGATGAATCCTATTTGCTCATGGTGAACAGTTAGTTTTCTTAATGTACTGTTGGATCCTATTGGCCAGTGTCTTGTTGAGAACTTTTGCATCCATGTTCATCAGGGATATTGGTCTCTAATTCTCCTTTTCGGTGGGGTCTTGGTCTGGTTTTAGAAATAAAGTGATGCTGGCCTCAAGAACGAATTTGGAAGTACTCCATCTCTTCCTGTCTTTCGAAACAGATGTAGTAGAATAGGTATGGTTTCTTCTTTAAAGGTTCGATAGAATTCCCCTGGGAAGCCATCTGGCCCTGGACTTGCGTGTCTTGGGAGGTTTCTGATGACTGCTTCAAATTCCTCCCTGGTTTTCGGCCCGTTCGGGTTTTCTATTTCTTCCCCTTTCCAATTTTGGTAGTCTGTGGCCTTCCAGGAATGCGTCCGCTTCCTCTAGATTGCCTAACTTATTGGCGTATAGCTCTTCCTACTATGTTTATCATTTTATTATTTATTTTTTTAATAATAAATTTATTTATTTATTGGTGTTCCATTTACCAACATACAGAATAACACATGCCAGTGCTCATCCCGTGAAGTGTCCCTGTCAGTGCCCGTCACCCACTCACCCCACCCCCGCCCTCCTCCCCTTCCACCACCCCTTGTTCGTTTCCCAGAGTTAGGAGTCTTTACGTTCTGTCTCCCGTTCTGATATTTCCCACACATTTCTCCTCCCTTCCCTTAGAATCCCTTTCACTATTATTTATATTCCCCAAACGAATGAGAACATACACTGTTTGTCCTTCTCCGATTGACTCACTTCACTCAGCGTAATACCCTCCACTTCCATCCACGTGGAAGCAAATGCTGGGTATCTGTCGTTTCTAATGCCTGAGTAATATTCCATTGCGTACGTGAACCTCATCTATCTTCTTTAGCCATTCATCTTTCGATGGAAACCGAGGCTCCTTCCACAGTTTGGCTATTGTGGACATTGCTGCTGGAAACATCGGGGTGCAGGTGTCCCGCCGTTTCAATGCATCTGAAACTCTGGGGTCAATCCCCAGCAGTGCAATTGCTGGGTCGTAGACCAGGTCTATCTGTAACTCTTCTAGGATCCTCCACACAGTTTTCCAGAGTGGCTGCACCAGTTCACATTCCCACCAACAGGGTAAGAGGGTTCCCTTTTCTCCGCATCCTCTCCAACATTTGTGGTCTCCTGCCTTGTTTATTTTCCACATTCTCACTGGTGTGAGGTGGTATGTCATTGAGGTTTTGATTTGTATTTCCCTGATGGCAAGTGATGCAGAGCATTTTCTCATGTGCATGTTGGCCATGCGTATGACTTCCTCTGTGAGATCTCTCTTCACGTCTTTTGCCCATTTCATGATCGGATTATTTGTTTCTCTGGTGTCGAGTTTAAGAAGTTCTTCGTAGATCCTGGAAACTAGCCCTTTATCTGATACGTCATTTGCAAATATCTTCTCCCACTGTGTAGGTTGTCTTTTAGTTTTGTTGATGGTATCCTTTGCTGTGCGAAAGCTTCTTGTCTTGATGAAGTCCCAATAGTTCCTTTTTGCTTTTGTTTCTTTGGCCTTCATGGATGTATCTTGGCAAGAAGTTACTGTGGCCGATTTCCAAAAAGGCGTTTGTTGCCTGTGTTCTCCTCTGGGATTTTGATGGACCCTTGTCTCCCATTTAGATCTTTCATCCATTTTGAGTTATCTCGAAATGTGTATGGTGCAAGAAGAGAGTGGTCTAGTTTCATTCATTCTTCTGCGTGTGGATGTGCAATTTTCCAGGCCACCATTTCCTGAAGAGACTGTGTTGCTTCCAGTGGATAGTCTTTCCTCCTTTATCGAATATTAGGTGACCATGAAGTTCAGGGGCCACTTCTGGGTTCTCTATTGTGTTCCACTGATCCATGTGTCTGTTTTTGTGCCAGTACCACACTGTCTCGATGACCGCAGCTTTGTAGTACAACCTGAAATCTGGCATTGTGGTGATGCCCCCAGATATGGTTTTCTTTTCTAAAATTCCCCTGGCTATTCGCGGTCTTTTCTGATTCCATACAGATCTTAAAATAACATGTTCTAACTCTCTCAAGGGAGTCCATGGTATTTTGATAGGGAGCGCATTAAACGTGTAAATGGCCCTGGGTAACATGGACACTTTCAAAAGGTTAATTCTGCCAATCCATGAGCATGGAATACGTTTCCATCTCTTTGTGTCTTCCTCGATAGCTCTCAGAAGTGCTCTATAGCTTTTAGGGTATAGCTCCTTTGCCTCTTCGGTTAGGTTTATTCCTAGGTATCTTACGCTTCTGGGTGCAGTTGTCAATGGGATTGGCGCCTTAATTTCCCTTTCTTCAGTCTCATTGTCAGTGTATGGAAATGCCACTGATTTCTGGCATTGACCTTGTATCCTGCCATGCTACCAAACTGCCGTATGAGTTCTAGCAATCTTGGGGTGGATGCTTCTGCGTTTTCTGCGTAGACTGTCATGTCATTCGGCGAAGAGGGAGAGTTTGACTGCTTCTTTGCCAATTTGATGGCCTTCAAGGTCTCTTCGTCGTCTGATTGCTGAGGCTAGAACTTCCAGGACTCTTGTGGAATAGCAGTGGTGAGTGTGGACCTCCCTGTCTTGTTCCTGATCTTAGGGGAAAGGCTCCCAGTGCTTCCGCATTGAGAATATTTGCTGTGGGCTTTTCGTACCAGGCTTTGAAGATGTTGTGGAATGATCCCTCTATCCCTACACTCTGAAGAGTTTTATCATGAATGGATGCTGTGTTTTCTTAAATGCTTTCTCTGCGTCTAACGAGAGGATCATGCGGTTCTTGTTTCGTCTGTTGCTGATATGATGAATCACATTGATTTTTTATTTTATATATATATATGTGTATATATATATATATATATATATACATATATATATTTTTTTTTTCGTGTTGAACCAGCCTTGTGTCCCAGGGATGAATCCTATTTGC